>NW_028178735.1:0-17760 GCF_964030765.1 Micromesistius poutassou | reverse complement strand
CCTCCAATAAAATGCTTGGCATCAACGATTTAGATGTTCTTCATTGGCCAGGTGGATCTCAGATAGGAGAGACATCCAACACAGCTGGCGCCATCATTTCACTTCTCAGCCCAAACTTTGATTTATCGCTCTCTTCAACACAGAATTAATCCTTCATTACCAAACGCCTTCCCGCTCAGACTGTGTACAAATAGGTGTGTGTCGATGATGACATTATTACGATATGAATGACTTGGTGAACAGTCTTTATCAGACTTCCGTTAGACTCCCACTGTATTTGTGATGTCATCAACAGCCATGGCATCGTATTAACTGAACACCTTATTGTTGCAGAAGACACAAGCAGTGTGTTCCCCAAGCTCTTTCCTTCCACTGTGACTGCTCTATTTGTTCCGGAGACACATACACAGTATCAGATACACGCCTTCTTGATCTGCACGCCTTATGGGTCAAATACTAACCTGGGGATTGTCCTTTCTGCACCCCAGATGGAACAGACGTATGCAGAACAAAGCATGAAGTGAGAGCCCCCCCCCGCAGAGCTCCCCTAGTCCACTGGGGAGCAGGGGAGGTCTTCATGCATTATGAGGACTGTACTGTCTGTCAGTCTGTCAGTCAGGTGGGTGGAATGGGGGGGGGGGGGGTTAGTGGATCAGGGTGGGGGTTGGACTGTTGGTCCCAGTCCTCCCAGTCTGTACATCATCACATCGGACACGGGAGCAGTTTGACTGTAACACACGCTCAACCTATGTGTGGAGAGTATAGTATTAGAGAGAAGAGTGCCAGTTTCTATGTCTATGAACTGAACCGTAGACAGTTTAGATAAGAGCATGGTCTCACTGCACAGGAATCGTTGTGAAGTCACCATGCACCTCGTTGAATCACAATCATCAACATTAAAAACAATTGAACATTACGATGTCATCTACTCACGTCACAAAACGTTGAAAGACATCTCTGAGTCCAGTGTTAAACGTTTATTGTTTATTGTTTAGGTGTCAAATTAAACAGTGTCACCATCTATTGAGGGAGGGGGATAAAGATTAAATGGTCACATAAAAAAAATAGAAAATCAAGGATGGAAATGGTAACTCGGGAGGGGGGGGGGGTGGGGGGGGGGGGGGGCAACGTGACGGACAGGTCAGAGGGAGGGCGGGGCAACATGATGGACAGGTCAGACAGCGTCCAGAGTCATACGTGGGTTGTGTTTGGTTCTTTGCACGTTTTCCACAGCCTATAGTAATCTCAAACAAGGAAGTCATTTTTGTTTTGTTTAACTAGCCATGCATACAGTTGATGATTCCACGTGTTCTGAGTCTATGTGTCTTCACACAAACTGGCACTTTTCAATAGAAAATATGTACACTACCACTTATTGTTTTTGCCACTTTGGCTTTCACCATTTCATTTGGCTCATATCAATTTGAATACTCGGAATAAATAAATGAAGACTGGGACTTTAGAAACCCTAGCAGCCCGTTTGTTTCTGTAAAACCGGAGGGGAAACTAAATTGAAAATATGACAGCAGTCGGCGGCTCTTAATGGGAATGCCAGCGCTCCTTCAAAATAAGAGTAAGGCGGTCGGTTCTGAAGATTGTTTCTGTAGAAACCCCAGAGGGTTGTTACGTCAAGAAATCTGCTGTCACAGCTTTCCCCCCCCCCAAAAAAAAACGAAAATAATAAAAACATGACGTGTTGTGTGATATATAAAAGTTCCCTCTCTCTCTCTCTCTCGACCACTGGATTCCCAACGCTGGAGAACCACGGCGATATAACCGCACTGCTGTGAAATCCCCTTGACACCCTCATCCCTCGCTTTTGTCTCTAAACTCTTACATGAAAGTAAAAAGCCTATAAAATGATCGCACTCTCTCGACATCTCTCCTGGGCTCCCCGTGTGATTGGTACAATCCACCCCCTCGCGCTCTCCGCCAGAGGAGGCTGGCAGACGTTAAAGGAACCGTGAAGACAAATCAAAGACTCATCAATGTTTTAAACACGGGCCCTGCCCACTGCAGGCACCGCGCTGTGTGTGTGTGTGTGTGTGTGTGTGTGTGTGTGTGTGTGTGTGTGTGTGTGTGTGTGTGTGTGTGTGTGTGTGTGTGACAACACGGGTGCCTGTGTGAAATTGGGTCCCTCGTTTTTCCATTTAAAATAAAAACAAACGGGTAAAATGAAATAAAACAAAAACATAATCAGAAATCCTTAAAAAATAACCTTCAAGGTAAATATTTCCGTTAGCTTATTGCGGGGTCACCTTGATGTAATTCCGTGACCCTTCTCTCTTGATGACAGGAACCCCCCCCCCCCCCCCGCCCCAACAAAAAATACTCACTCAGAGCAACATAAGGCGTGTGTACGTTTTACTCTTTTTTTTTCTTCTAGCATTTTCTCTCCCAACAAACTCATTCACAATCTATTCATTATTGACATGTCATCGTTACTATTATTATCATCATCATCATCATCATCATAATGATTCATATTATTCATATTAATAATCACTTATTTGTATGCACCAAAGAGTTCAGACCCAGAGTGTTCAACCGTGAGTTAGTGTGTCTGTTTTTGGTCGTTCAGAGTTCAGTCAGCTTCTCCGAGTTCACGCACTCAAGTATGCAAGTGTTTGTGCACGAGTGTGTGTGTGTATGTGTGTGTGTGTGTGTGTGTGTGTGTGTGTTTGTGTGTGCGTCCATCTCTGTGTGTTGATGGGCGAGAGGGGGCGGGAAGGCGGGGCTATTGTATATTGCAGGAGGAGCAGCAGGGGTCGTCCTTGTCGGGCTGGGCGGCGTAGTCCATCTGCCGGACGATCTCGGCGAACAGCTCGTCCACCATGGTCTTGCTCTTGGCCGACGTCTCCATGAAGGGACAGCCCCACTCCTCGGCCAGCGCCTGGCCCTCGCTGGCCGACACCTCCCGCTCGCTCTCCAGGTCCACCTTGTTCCCCACCAGGATCACCGGCACCTTCTCGTACCTGCGGACACACGGGACCAGAACCAGGGTGAGCAGGGAGGAATGGGACGACACCATGACACACAGGAGTACGACGGGGGACTACAGCTAGAAATGAGCCAAACAGGCTACAGCTGCTTCTTTTACTGTACAGTTAATCAAAGGGGTCCACGAAACTATAAACAAATAAACGACCCAGGGAGACGGTTCTGTGGTCAGTTCAAAAACTTAAAAAGATAGTAAATAGTGGAGTTTATGCACTCGGGTATGGTAGAGTTTGCGTGTCTGTATATGTGGGCAAGGGGCGCAATCAGAATGCACAACAGAAAATCACAGAACACAACAGAATTAGGAGCATTAGTTTGAGTCTGTCTAATGCTGTTGTGTTTTCTGATTTGCTGTTGTGTTTTGCCCTTCAGGACCACCGTACTACAGAATGAGAATACTGAAAGGGTTTCAGGTGAGAACTTGTGAGTGTGAACGCAACCACTCAGACCAGCCAGGGCCACAGTGGAATCACTCTGGCCCATCTACTCGCCCGAAATATCAGCACGACGCACCCGTCTGGGACATGACCCAGTGGGAGACAGGAAGTGAGCAATCCACTGCGGCCCCTCCCACCAAGGACAGGATGTGGTCGGAATCCTTTGAACTTGTAATTTCTTTTGCTTAAATCTCCAGGCAGTTCATTACTATTATACACAAACTAGTTGAATATACTGTATACTTGCTGTTTGTGCATCTGTGTGTGTGTGTGTGTGTGTGTGTGTGTGTGTGTGTGTGTGTGTGTGTGTGTGTGTGTGTGTGTGTGTGTGTGTGTGTGTGTGTGTGTGTGTGTGTGTGTGTGTGTGTGTCTGTGCGTGTGTGTGTGGTGTTATATATAGCCTTGCTAAGGGTCTCCAGGAGTGACACGCTGACAGCCTGTGTATTTTAACGCTCTGAGTTTCCACTGGCAGGCCGTCTAGACATGTTGCCTGATCAAAAAGCACCCGACGGGTCCTCGCGGCTGGGCTGTCGTGGTTTGACGTGTCCGACGTGAGTCCGACGGCGTGTGTCGGAGCGCTGTTGTCTGGGAGCAGAGTGATCAATAGATCCGGGTCAGACACCTATCTGTCTCGTTAGAGCTTCTGATGGCCTGTCGGCGCGGCGTCAAATATTCATGCTGCTCAATTATTCACTTGTTTGAGAAAGAGAAGAGAAGAAAGTTTGGGGGAAGACAGACATGTCACATTTCTCTCGAGTTTAAGCGTCAAGTGAGTGTACTACATGGAGTAGTGTTGTTGCTTTTATCCAAAGCGACTTACAATACAATAAGTACATAAGTACATTTGTCTGAAGAAAGAAACAACAATATATCGCTGTCGGTACAGTAAGGATGTTTATAGAACCAAGTGCAAAGCATTTATAATTGCCAGGTTAACCCATTCCCCGTATACAACAAAGATACAGGATAACAGTAGATGTGCTGAACATTTAACCTATCCATTCACAACACTTGCGGTTGAGTGAAACTCAAATACAAATACAACAACAACAACGACATAGCATTGCTCATCTCTACAGAGTACACTCAGTAGGGATGAGTGTAATATCTGGTAAGGCTACATTTTGCACAGCCCCTCATCAAACTTGCATGGGCATGTTGGACCTACGTTGATTTACTCATGAATTAAAGATCCGCAGAGAGCCTATAGTGATGTCTTAACCACTGCTTAACGGACCTGCGTCTCGGCCTATGGAAGTGTACAGACGACCGATGGTTTAACTAAACGGTTCGCTGTGCTCCTGTGTTTGGACGTTGCTTCACCTACAGCCCAGTCACTGCATTCCCGACCTTAAATAGGCATACGTCAAAAGCCACAAGTTCTGCTGAGAACTATCCAGACCGCATTTCCTCAGCGTGAGCTGCGAGGCAACTTGGACCTTTTACTACATTCCCGTATTTCGATGGGAAGCCCATAATTATGGTTTTCGCATTTGAAAGTCTGGTCTTTTCTAAATTTAGCCAGGGCTGTTTATTAAAGGCCGCGGGGGGTCGTGGTGTGAAGCCATGGTGGTCCACTCCTGGGCGTATCTCTCCCAAAAGGACGGCAAGTCGAGCCCATCGCCCCTGGAGTCACGATACAAATCACACAGGGAGATAAACACGTCCCCAAAGCCGTGTCTATGGGGCACCCACCCTCCCTCCCACCACTCCCATTACTCCCACCATAGCCTCTCCCCCCCCGTTCCTCATGCGTTCTGTTCATAATATATAAATAATATAACAGCAATGGGTTGAGTCAGCATAACGACTACACAAACACAACGGGAATCCAACTCACGCAGAAAAAACTAAAACCCGAAAAGCAGGAAGGAGGAGAAATTGTCATCTGGCACCAAACGAGCGGCTCTATAAATAACTTTAATCAGAGGAAGGGGACCCTGTGGTCCCAGGAGGTGGGGGCAGCGGGAGGGCCCTGTGGGGCCAAGCAGGGAGCCGCACATGCTAGGTACAGGAGGGGGGGAAAGAAAAACAACGACAGATGTGCTGCAAGGACGCCGAGGGTGTGGACTATCACACCGAACACACGGTGCGCCCCGCCCCGGTGGGGGGGCCGCGCTGCTGCGTAGCCCAGCCTCAGACCTCCGGCCTCAGCCGCCAGACTGCCAGCTCAGGCCTGTGTGGGCGTGGCCGCGGCAGAGCGGGGGGGGCCCCGGCACAATGAGGCGCTAAGCTAGCGCTGTCTGGGGTATGCGGTATGCGGTATGCGTGCACTGGAGCACGCTCAGTTCAAACACCCATCTCAGCTCGGCCAGACACAGCTAATCTATAATGCATGCTATGTCAACTGATGAAGGCCTCGCTGAGGCCAGAGTGGGGTGAGTGGGGTGTGGGTTGTGTGTGAGGTGGGGTGGGGTGTAGGGTGTGGTGAGTGGTGTGTGAGGTGGGATGTGTGGGGTGGGGTGGGGTGAGGTGCGTGAGGTGGTGTGGGGTGTGTGGGGTGCAGAGAAGGTCTTGGTGGTTACACGAGAGTCTCTGGACCATCTGCTGCTCCAGGGATGTCCAGTCCAAGGTATCTTCTGTATTTGAGAGTCAACCACCCCAAATAGCCACAGGGCAATATATTGATGCAATATTACGGTTTTTATTGTTGTTATTGTATATTATTATTATTATAACATCATATTGCCAGTGCAATAGGCATCAAACCTCCGATTATTTTATTATAAATTAACATCTTAACATCGTCTTCGTATAACGTGATAAACTCTCTGACATATACAAACTTTACAAGACTGGATATGTGGAAATATGATGGTATTATTATCATTATTTCCATAACTCTTTCAGTGCGTTTAAGGAATGAATCGGCTCAACGCACGAAGGATGTTGGACATCTGGCAGGACTTGGCAATCTGTCAACCTGGAATGGTCCGCATATTGCCTCTGGAGCCTTCAGGAGGAGAGATAAATGGTTTCTATCGGTTCCTGCCGTAGGGGCGGTCTGTGAGAAGAGGCTGCTGCTGCTCTATGACTCAGGTGAGCCCATTTGGCCGATCCAGAGAAGGACATACAAGCTCCCTCTGAGTACAAAGAGGACAGAAGCAGAGATCGGGGTTGTTTGAGCAGAACAGTCAAACGGGTCGAGTGCAGAACCACGAGGGCATTGCGACAAGACTGTTCTGCTCGTTGGGATTCAAACTTCAAGGTCATGGTTTAACACAACGGCTGGTCGCACACACGCTATTGTGTTGTCAATACACAATTAACTTGTTTTTGGGATTGCCTTCCTATTGACTGTATATTCTGGTTTATGAATTTTCTAGATTAAAAAACATGGGTGGGTAAATAGGAATTGAGTGAATGTCAAACCCACTTACTAAACATTTATTTTTCATAAACGACAGCAAGCCAAGTACAAGAAGAAATACTGCACAAAAAAGTTAACAAATGAGACATGAATTCAGTCAAGCAAAATTGATTTGAGGCAGAACAATTATTGGTGGGCCCATATCTTTGCAATCAACCGTTTAACTAAATCACTCTTTAACAACACATCATCATTAATGGGAACTTCACGTGAAACATGAAAACGTATTCCCTGCTGGCTTTCGCTCCTTCTCCTTTGTTTTTTCCCCTCGATTAATCTTAAAGCTTGCTCTCCACTGCGTTTACCAACCGACTAAAAGTGACTTTAGTGTAGTGTGTCATTTTATCACTGACGTTCTGTTTCACAGGAATGTCCACTTTCTCCATTATGGCCGCCGACCCCAGCCTTCCACTGGTGACAGTAACAGCAGGACAAGCGGTCATGTGCATGCGCTCGTAATGAAACAGACGTGGAACGTCGTTCTCCACCACACTGTGTGGCCTGTGTAATTGCAGTGCTTGAGTAACTCAATAAATCACAAGAAAATATAAGACATGTATGCACACACACTAACACACACGCACACACACTGAAGGAATACTGATTCGTATCTTGAAATTGTGAGGGCCCCGTGGGCCTGGAATGAAACGCCAGCTATTTTGAAAGCAGTTCATCGACAACCAACATGCTTTGTAATTTATGGTTTGTGAAATAATATACAGACAAAACCATTTAACATGACTATTAAGTAAAAGGTCACATTAAAAAATCAAAATCTCTAAATAAATATCAGGTTAGGGTTAGTTAGGGTTAGGGTAACCCTAACCCATTTCCTTATAAGAAGGTCCAGTACAGGTGAACTGCTATCTCCTACACAACATGTGGTCAATTAAAGCGAGGATGATACGGTTAGGGTTAGGGTTAGTTAGGGTAAGGCTAACCCTAACTAACTCTAACCTGTTCCTTATCAGAAGGTCCTGTACTACAGGTGAACTGCTATCTTATAAACAACATGTGGTCCGTTAAAGTCTGTACGGTCTTCAATGGCACCGGTGTTAAACCCCTTTGCATAAACTGCCATAACTCATAACACAAAGACATGTTCATAATATTAACCAGAACACTATACCGATGCCAATGCGCACACAGTTCCTTTCTTCTCTCGACAACACATTTCACAAATTCCTCTCCATGTGCTATCGATCGACCGTCCTAATGTGAAACAGCTACTATCTTGCCGAGGTAGCTGTCATAACACATCACCTGCGCAGCTCCAACTGCTCATGTAGTCATGATGAGGTGCCGGCGCGGGGCGCACAGGTCGCTAATCCTGCACACCCTTGGCCTCGGAGCTAATGCCCGTCTAGGACTCTAGAGCGCAGACGCTGATGGGACCTGACAGAGTTCACAATGCGAATGACATTTCTGGACCCAGGGCAGAGCCGTGTGTAGCCATGTGACAGCAACACCGTGGTGGATAGGTGTGTGTGTGTGTGTGTGTGTGTGTGTGTGTGTGTGTGTGTGTGTGTGTGTGTGTGTGTGTGTGTGTGTGTGTGTGTGTGTGTGTGTGTGTGTGTGTGTGTGTGTGGTGGGGGGGGGGGGGGGGGTAGGTTGGGGGGTAGGTTGGCACCGTAGGGTAGAGGAGTTGGGGATCTGAAGTGGGCAGCATACTTAGAAAGAAGTTGACTTATCTCCGGCTGGTCGAGACCGAAGATGTTCTTTGCTGAATATTTTATACTGGAGGGGAAGTGGTGGAAATATCCGGTTGTGATATGGTGTCCCGTTATCGGAAGATAATGTACGACAGGGGTGGTGATGCCAAAGTACATTATTTTCCGACACCTCCCAGAGTGGTTTTATTCTGCTTATGCCACAGTTACCACCAGTATGAGATATTAGTTACTTCCATATGTATCGCTATTGTATTTATCGCTATTGTATACTACTTTTTTTTCATCTGGTCGAAGGTTGTATTTGGCTGTTTTGTTGGTAGAGGTTAGGGTTAGGGTAGCGTATTGATTCAGAACGGTTAAAATGCAGAAGTTCCCTGTTATTAAAAAACACACCCATAGAATGTTGTTGGCCAATCGGGATGAAGCATTTAGAAACGCTGTGGTATGAATCAAAACAAATCACACCAGCCTTGTGTTTTCTGACCAATCACACGCAGTATTCGCATTATTTTACGGAGCTTTCTGAAAGTTACGAAATCTTCGAAAAGAAGTTCATGCAGTATGCATTTGTTTATTTTCCTTGCCAGCTCGTGTTATCATTCTTACGACCTACTCACCACACTTATTTCACCCAAGGATGCGTAAGAGAGAGGAGAGTCTACTGCTTACAGTAGGAGAAAGCATCTTTCACATAGCTCATCTATTATTAACCATGTGAAAGCCGCTATCTCTCGTGTACGAGGGGTTGCGCTAGTTATTCTTCATTTTGGCGCGGACATCTGGGAAAATTGGAAGCATGGTTGTGTCCGGTCAGTGGTGGCTGCAGGGTACTGGGAGGCTGGAGGACAATGCGACAGAGCTCTAGTGCTGGGTGTGGGACGATACAATATTCCTTTATCTCCCAAGTATTGGACACGCTGTCCGGATTAGTAACACTGGCTGTGAGCATAATTGTGGCCAACGAGAAAAAAACATGCAGTTGCTCCGATGGTTGTGTAGCCGGGACAACCTAATTCATAACAATTCGTCACACCTTCCACACACAATGCGTGAATTAATGCAAACCCGGCGTTGACCTATTAATCACGTTATGTCACGTGCTGGAAAAAGGACGACTCCCAGCCAAGACTGGCCACTACTGGAGTCACACAACCCCCCAAACCCCTCGTCCTGGAGCCACAAACCCCAACAGGTGCTGCTCCTCCACCCTATGAAACAGTAACAAGGCGAATGATGGAGAGCTCCAGTAAATGATATCACATCGTATCAGCAGAACCTAAACTGTGTTTTTGGTGTGCACACCACGTCTTGCAAAATTACAAGCGGCAGCTCATCCATTCAAAAGCGGATCTCTGCTCTGCCTCCTTCCAGCTGGGTGATAAAAAGAGGAAGAGACTAAAAGGAACAGCCCTAAGAGATCCTAAAGGACCCCTAAAGACATAACCGCTGCATAATTGGAATAAAAAGAACTAAGAACTAAGTAGACATGTTTATTTGCAGTCTAACGATGGCTTTGTATCAGGTAGCATTTTAGACCTAATTAAGTTTGCTTAATTAAGTCTCCTATTATGCATTAACATGCCTTTTAATGCAGCCTTTTATTAAGTGTATTTTACTCATATGCAGCATTGTATACTATAGCCAGTATCCTATTTTTGATGAAAGTCATTCGCCGTTACGCATGTGGGAAATCTACCATGACTTGGGGAATAACCACCAGGCGAAGACTGCCTGCGATGGAATGCTGACATCTGCAATGATTGCGCGGCAAAAATTGTGTTTGTTTCAGTGGCCCGCTCTGAAACATTATTCAACCCAGCAGGTCTCATAGTTCTGGATCATCAGTTCCCAACGCTTCATAATCAGGGTTCTGCTGTTTTTTCTGCCGCTTCTAACGGTCCCATCTATTAGGTGTTTTTTTTCAGTTATACGTGATTTGGTTTTCATTATGATTACGTGCTGTAAACGTGGAGCGATTCATCTGAAGAATGCATGCAGGGACGTGTGACACACACACACACACACACACACACACACACACACACACACACACACACACACACACACACACACACACACACACACACACACACACACACACACACACACACACACACACACACACACACACTAATCGGAAGGTTGCTAGTTAAATTCCTGGCTCCTCCTAGCTGTCCAGGTGTCCCTGAGCAAGGCACCGACCTAACCCTGACTGCCGCGCCGTCCATGTGTGAATGTTTGCATGAATGAGTGAATGTTAGGCAACATTGTAAAGCGCTTTAAGAGTCCACTGGTTAGAAAAGCGCTGTATAAACGCAGTCCATTTCCATTCACAGTTTAGTAGGAAGAGGTCAGGCACCTAGTCTCGTCTCCCTGTCCTTCCTCCCAGGCTATTGGAGGGTGGAAACCCGTTGACCTCATTCCTTCATCCATACCGTGGATTTATGGGCTGGGTTTATGAAGGCTGTACGCCGGACAGCAGCGCTGGATTCAATTAGCACACAAACAACGGCGGCCACACTGGAACGGCTCGGAGGAGGGACAGAGGATAAGAAGGGGCTTTGAGAATGGCTCAAATGTGTCTTTGTCGAGGAGGAATTAGAATGCGTCAATAGTTACAGAGCGTTTAACCAATACGGCGCAAACTCAATGAATATTCAGTTTTTTCGATTGACGCTTTGCTGAGCAATGAGGATCTGATCTCATTTGTAGTCTAATAATTAGCTCTAACATAAGATTTGTTTGTTGAATGCAGTGAGAGCTTCCTCAAAGAGCCGCCTGGTATCTCTGGAGGAGCAGACTGTGCAGTCAGCCCTCAGACACAATCCCTGACACCGAGGATGGATGAATGAATGAATGAATGAATGACTGAATGAATGAATGGATGGATGCATGCATGAATGGATGGCTGCTCCCTCAGTGTTACATAATACAAACTCCAGTATTAGTATTACAACATTAAAGCATCGACAGAATCTCAGCTGTGATAGATAGTCCTCGGTTTGTGGTTGTTATTGTGTCTGGGGGGGGGGGGGGGGGGGATTCGCCTGCAGCGAGGGAACTCCAATAATAGGACAGGAGGACAATGGGGTAGTCCTACTCCCACCCTTAGCTAACCTCTCAGTGTGTATCCGCCTGCCCCCCCCCCCCCCCCAGTAGTGACCTCATCGTTAGATCATCGGAGCGCATCACACACCACCATGCAACCCCTCCGTGATCGGCGGCTGGGTGACAGCTTGCTCTCGTTAATTACAAAAGCATGGCCTCATTTCTTCTGCTTTACTAGAAACCATTCGGCCAACAGAAGCGTAGATAATTTCCCCAAACCGGGGGAAGTGCCTCTGAATGCTGCAGCAGTGCCTTCATAGCCCCGTTGCCACAGAGCTGCCCTGGCTGTTGCACTGAATCTTGGCTACTATGAGCACACTGGTCAGGCTTCCAAGAGGTTGCAACCATCTAAACAATGTGGAGCTCACAGCAGCATTAATAAGACAGCATGCAGTTCACCCAGGGCACTGTCATGTCAGCCACCATCAGAGGGGCTTCACCGTGGTAGATTTGAGCTGGACCCCTTGATCTGCTCTTTGATCCGGACTGTCCAGAGCCAATTGGTGTCTGGTCAATTAGCATAGCACTACAGAGATGTAGGAGCCTGTGATGCATTGGAGATCATACGAGGTAGTCGGAAGCTGGTTACTGATTGGATGTTAGATCTGGTTTAGATCCTGTAACCGCAGTTTATGTCGTTGTGTTTAAAGAAGTGTGATTGTGGTCTACTCTAAAGCCCAAATAGGACGAGGACTGGGAAAAGCCTACCCTTGAAGAAGGAGAACACATCTCCGTGTAGACAGTTGAGGACACGGCCCTTACCCTATCCTGGCCTGACTCTTTACGCCAGCATGTTATAAGAACCATACCAATATCCCGATGGTAAACTTTGACATCATCCTCCCCCATGATGGTGCGACTACTGACCGTTTCACTCGGATGATCTGGTCCCTCATGGGTTTGATGTCCTGGAAGCTCTGCTGGTTGACGAGGCTGTACACCAGGATGAAGCCCTGGCCGTTCTTGATGTAGAGGTCCCGCATGGAGGCGAACTGCTCCGTCCCGGCGGTGTCCAGGATCTCCAGCACCGAGGGCGACGAGTCCACCTCGATCTCCTTGCGGTAGAAGTCCTCTATGGTGGGGTCGTACTTCTCGATGAAGGTCCCGGTGACGAACTGCACCGTGAGGGCGGATTTCCCGACCCCACCGCTGCCCAGGACCACTACTTTATACTCCCGCATCGCGCCCTGGCTGTCGGGGGTTTAATGAAGAGATGCTCGGAAGGTCTCAATCTCCGCGCCACATTGAAATCGCATTAATAAAACGATGATGCCGAATCAGGTTCACCATTCGTGTCCCATGTTGAACGGGTGTCAATAATTCAATCTTGGCTGGCCGCTGCTGGGCTACAGCAGAGCACAAAGCCTCGGTGCCCTGAGACGGGTTTCATTGTAGGGTTTCCCCACACGCAGACCAGACAGGGACGACCGTGCCTGCATCCCAGAGATGCAATGTTCCAGATTTGCATAGGAGGGAATACGAATTCACCGAATCATTGAAACGTGGGGGTGTTTCAAATCACCCATCTGTGCAGGGTAAAAAAACAAACTTGCTCCATCGAAGACATTGCAACCAAAAAAAAAACGGTTTCACCCTAGAATGGGTTGCGGGAGCGAAATCGAAGCTTGCAAGCAGCCTGCCGGGAGGTCAACGAGTCTGTGCGTAATCGACGCTTAGTGCAAAAACTTGCGTCTCTTTGTTTCTTTTTCACCATCTCTCGCACGTCTTGGCTCCGTCTTCGTTGACCAACACAACCCCCGCCGCCTTACTCTCTCGGGCGGAGACCCAGCGCTGCTGCGTAAACCACCCGCTCCCCGCTCGGCTCCCGTACCGCGGTGGAGATCTGGGGCCCTCCCCCTCCTGGAGAAAGATGCATCCGTCGCCCAATGGCAGCATCCCCTCGCTTCAGACCTCACCCGGGATTGCGCGGCTGTCAGAAACAGGCAGCCAGTAAGATGACGCGGTCATTTCCGTTCATGTGTTAAACTCGCTATCATTCGGTTTGCCCCGGTGACATCCAAGGCACGCTCATCCAATCAGCGTGGCAGCTCGAGGATGTGTCTCCATGAGGAGCAAAGAGCACCGGATGATGTTACTATGGTAACGCTGCAGCCAGCCGCTGTCCAACGTTAGAGAGCTGTGTGTACAGTCGCTTAGCCTTTTCAACATGGACGGGGTGGCGATAACAATGACATAGGGTATCCAACAAGATGTGTTACTGAACACAGGAAGATCAATCCATTGGTATAAGCCTATCTGATGAGGTCACTTTGTATATTTTATGGCTGAAATGGAGGTGCCATTTTACACCAGGCTCTTAGGCTATGCAACAACCCCAGGGCGGTTGGTTTAAAGGGCCAGTGAACCCAAAACCTTACACTTTAATAGATAAATCTGGGTCTAAAAATAAACAACAGAATTATGACCACTGGGGAAAAGTGCATTGCATGTGGTGCAATAATGGAAGTACAGTAGACAGACAGACACACACACACACACGGTTTAAAGCATAGTACTTAATTTTATTATAATTTTTAAGATTAGGTTTTACACAGTTTTTGATTTACTTGAACAAAACTATTCACAAACATAAAAACATAATTATACACAAATATTTAAGAGTCACATAAACCAATTCAAAAGTAAAACATTATACTAAGGCCCAGTCTATAGAAGACAGATGGAACCACGGGGTACTGGCACAACATCGTCATCCAAAAGAGTTTACAGACTTTCAGAACAATCCATCTCTCGCCATTTCCTCCCCGGCCCAGCAAGATCAGTAAGAGTCTCTTTTGTATATTTTACCCCCATTTTGTCCTCAAACTGAATACTCTTGTGATGATTTTACAGACTATATGTGTGTTAAGTTTCTTATTTTACTTTACCATGCTAGAAAAAACAAGTCTATGAACGCAACACGTGTCGGGTCAGCGGTAAGGCAGAGTTCATGAAGAACTTGTCTAGTCAGTTCTCCAACTGCTCAGAAAGTGCTTGAAAATAATGTTTCTATCTGGTTTGTAAAAGAGCAAACATTCTGTGTGTCGTGTCCATACCTCTTGGATGACTTAAGGGTGATTTCAACTCTGAAATGACTCGCGTGCACATCTAGCTGTATGACATTCAAGCAATCTGCCTAAAAGTAAAATGAACATCCAGTTGAAATAAATTAGGTAAAAATTGTCCAAACACATAAAAACATTAAAAACAAATTAGCAATTTGAAAAAAAACAAAATAACAAATTGTAGGAACAAAGTGCAATTCTTAAACAGCAACCGAAGCGCAAACCAATTTGTGGACACGTTGTGTGTGGATTTCAATTATATTGATGAAATGTGTTTTTTTTTTCTTTGCAAGCCTATAATACGCTGACAAAACGATTCATTAAACAATAATTAATATACCAAAACCTATAAGTTGAAAAAATGTACAGGTTAAATTTGACATTAAATGAGAAAATCAAACTCGATGTAAAGAAACCAAAAAACAAATCTAAATAGGTCATCTACAAAAATACAGTTTTCAACATTGTATCTTTCCAACAAATGTAGCAGTTATAGTTATAGTATACCACGTTATAATGCATTTTTTTTCTCATTTTTATTTTATAAAATGTGACCTATATAATACAATTTTCATACATATATATAATAAAAGCTATATAATTATGGCCTGGCTCATACGAGGTGTGTTGTCCTGTGTAGGCTAGACAAGGCAGCGCCTAGAATGAGCCTCTCTCTCGCCATTGTTTTAACATTGCATCCCTGAACAAATCGGCTTCCCGCAGGCCAACGTAACAGGACAGGGCCCCTGGAGGGCCCTAGAGGCCCCTGCAGCGGAGGTCCATGTAATAACTTACATTCACTTTAGAACACAACTGGAAGGACAAATAAAAACAGGTGGAAAGGAGTCTGTAAAGAGCACTGCCTTCGAACCACCGAGAACCAAATCTGTTTATGATGATGTGTTTAGAGAGCCAGTGAGCCGTTTCAGATGGGATTCGAACACAAGGGAGATTTTATAAAACAGGTTTTGGGCTGAGAGTTTTATGAAAGAGGGGGGCGTGTTATCCCCATGGTTACGACTCACGCAGACTTTTTTTTATACTATACTTTTATACTTTATAATGAGCGATGTTGTATATTTAATCCGCCGCACACCGTAGCAATATACTACAAGTGTCTGGGAAGCCTCACCCTCACTAGGATGCAGACACTTAATACATCGCTGCTCAGACGGAGCTTCACCATCTACACACATTACACTATGTGTGTCCGAGAAGTTTAACTTTCTCTCCGCAGTAAACCGCATGCACAGACAGACATAGCTCCACACGTCCACACGGTTTGGGGTTTTGGGTTCACTGGCTCTTTAAGGTTCTACACTCAGTCCTAGCACACAACCTCTTGGGATGTTTATTTTTTTTAAATGGAACTAATTTCGGTCACCAGGCAAATACATCGTGGAGGAAATAAATAGCAAAGGTAAAACACACACAAGAGAAAATAAAACAAAGCCATAAAATGGATACATACTAAAGAGTAATAAAGCGTGTTTCGTTGTGTTCTTTTAAACTCTAATCAACCAGACCATGATTAGCGAGGCCGACCACTCCCCATATACACTTGACATCTAGGAACCTTAAATTGCATAATGTGAGAAGGATGGCCAATTTTCTATACTTCTATTTGACAAATAAACGGTGGTATATGTGTGCATTATATAAGTCTGAGACTTGATAGTAGCAACTAAATTATCGCAATACAGTAAAAACCACAAAATCTAAGGGGCTTAACAGAGCGTCCTAACACACCAAGTAAGCCTTACATTAATGTCGTTCTGGTTGTGCCTCAGCTTGTGAGCGGTGATTAAAGGAATAGCACTGTTAGTGATGCTCTCGTCGTTTTCTAAACTCTTCTTTGTTTATACATACACGTTTCTTTTAGGCACTTCTAACATTCAAAGGAAAAACTAAAGGAACAATCAACTCAGTTACGTAGCGAGTAAAAGCACACTAGCCAGCCAAACATGAACGTAGGTCTACTTCAACTAAATCTCAATACCACTTGTGATTACATTAAGGGTTCGCCGACCACGCCCATACGTCGGGAAACGGTCCGTCTATCGGTCTATGCGGCGACACAATCTAGGGCTAATGCCACGCGTGTTGCTTAGTATATGGTTTGAATTGACTCTTAACTTTACTGCCATGTCTTATTGCTGGGAAGCGGATTAAATAGTTCGACAGGTATCTATTCTGCCTCTGAACAGACACGTATGCAAGGCCAAGGCACGCCAGCAGGTGGTGCACTGATGCTGTTGTTGTGCGAGCAGCGCGTTAGAAGAAGAACAGAATGTGGGCTTGCCTCGAGGGGGGGGGGCATTCATGGGGATAAAAAGCCATGAGGAAAATGTTCAAGAGCGATGTAGGCTTTACACTCTGGGGACAACAATCTGAATTATGTTTCAACTTTTCACTAACAATTTCACCTTTTTTTTGTGTGTGTGCACCAAACCCAAAACATCCTAGTGGACAGGTCAGTCAGAAATAAACTGTTGTAAGCATGAGACACCTTTTTAGTTTTTTTTTTGCATTTGACACTAAAATATATAAAAAAAAACAAGAGAAATATCAATATGGTTATTCCATTAGTACGGGTATGTGATACACACCCTACACCGTGGCTTTACCGCGTGGGTTTAGCTGTTCCTCATACAGGCATGGTTGTCAGGGGTGGTCGTCGGGGGCGGTCGTCGGGGCGGTCGTCGGGGAGGTCGTCGGAGCGGTCGTCGTGGTCACCAGGTGTCAGCGTGCAGCCTGTGGTGTGTGTGAGGGATGCTCATGGTATTTACAGAGGGGCTCCAGGGCTGCTTGGCACTCGCTCTCCCCCCAGCGCGTTACTTGAGGATGATCTGTTGGAGGGTAAACACACGTCACTCGATGGGGCGGAACACTCTGTGCGATCACGTTACCATGCCGATATGATCATGATGTCACACATGAAGAGGTCACCAGGTCATCAGAGTAATGCTGTTAACGTCTACGTATCCGGTTTCTATTTTCTGTCACGAGAGGCTGTACAGAGGAAGGGCTGTTTTCTTTACAGATTAATTAATAACTAATGATCTTTACAAATGTGATGTTATGTTTTTTGGTAAATTAGGTCATTT
>NW_028178736.1:0-11134 GCF_964030765.1 Micromesistius poutassou | reverse complement strand
CTTCATTGGGCTTGCTTATTTTCCATAAAGCCTTGTTATTAGGCGAGTGTACGTATTTATTTTAGGCCATTAATTGCATTAATTGCTTCCATAATTAAGGAGAGAATTTTTTTATTGTGAATTAAATCTGAAATAAGAAGTTCATTTGAAGTTTAATTTGTTTGTAGAGCATAGGTTCCCGTTAAATCAATTTGCCGCTTCCTTTGCCGTGGGAAAGGAACACACACACACTCGCACACACACACACACACACACACACACACACACACACACACACACACTGCTTGTTTTTACACTCAAATCCAGATAAATAGTAGCACCGACAGCTCTGATGGATTCATTTATTTTGCGTGGTGATTATTTGCAGTTGTAACTGCCCTCTGGGGTATTAAAAGAACCACAGGGAGAGAATGTGGTGGTTTTGACGGAGAGAAGAGTACTTTTTGAGGTGGGATTCTGCTGGTTAATGTGAGTGCTGAACATGGAAGATTAATGGAGCTCTTAATCTTGTCCTGTTTGTGTGTTCCCCGTGGAGAGCACTACTAAATAACCAAACTGAGGCCACATTGAAACATTGGATCCTATAATCAATTACATTTACTGGCCCCGATCCTGCCAGGCTCAGAGATGTAGCCTAGTGCTCACAGCCGGGAGGCGGACCTCCTCCGCGCCACAGGACCCACATCGACCCCACGGGCTCTCTCTCTCTCTCTCTCTCTGCCGAACATCTATCCCTCTCTCTCTCTCTCTGCCTAACATCTATCGCTCTCTCTCTCTCTCTGCCTAACATCTATCCCTCTCTCGCTCTCTCTCTCTCGCTCTCTCTCTCTAACATCTAGCCCTCTCTCGCTCTCTCTCGCTCTCTCTCTCTCTCTCTCTCTGCCTAACATCTATCCCTCTCTCTCTCTTTCTCTCTCTCTCTCTCTCTCTGCCTAACATCTATCCTCTCTCTCTCTCACTCTCTCTCTCTTCCTAACATCTCTCTCATGCTTTTTCTCTCTCTTCCTAACTATCCCCCTCTCTCTCGCTCTTCCTAACATCTCTCTCTCTCTCTCTCTCTCTCTCTCTCTCTCTCTCTCTCTCTCTCAATTGATCCCTTGCTCTCTCTCTCTCTCTCTCTCTTGCTCGCTTTTTCTCTCTCTCTTCCTAACATCTCTCTCTCGCTCAATTGATAATTGATCCCTTGCTCTCTTCCTACACACTCGCTCTCTCTCTCGCTCTCTCTCTCTCTCCTTGACATCTCTCTCTCCCTTACTTGCTCTCCCTCTCTCCATCTCTCCCTTGGCTCCACGGGATGATACATCAGGGGGGGTCAAATGCCCTTAACTACTACCAGCGGTGTCATCCTGGTCAGTGAACCCCCCCCCCCCCCCCCCCCCCCCCCGCCGCCTCCCCAAGCCTCCGCCACATCACCCTCCTCTCCCCCCCGACCCGTGCTCCCCCCTCGACTGTTTATCCCTGGTGATTTATGGCATGGCATCAAGGACATCTGGAACAGACAAGCCCGCGCAACTGAGTCATGCTGCAGCAGTTTTGTGAGGGTAACAGAGAGGCGGGTCGCACGCGCCCACCAGTGTCACTTTAGATCTTCAAGGTGACCCCGAGAGGTGTGGGTGTGTGTTTTTGTGAGCGAGTGTGTGAGGTGTGGGTGTGTTGTTTTTCTGTGTGTGTGTGTGTGTGTGTGTGTGTGTGTGTGTGTGTGTGTGAGGTGTTGGTGTTGGTGTGTGTGTGTGTGTGTGTGTGTGTGTGTGTGTGTGTTTTTGGGAGCGAGTGTGGGAGTGTGCGAGCCCATCTGTGTTGGTGTGTGTGTGAGGTGTTGGTGTGTGTGTGTGTGTGTGTGTGTGTGTGTTTTTGTGAGCGAGTGTAGGAGTGTGCGAGCACATCTGTGTGTGTGTGTGTGTGTGTGTGTGTGTGCATGAGATGTGGTTGTGTTGAGTGTGGGTGTGCGCTTGTATTGTATGTGTCTGTGTGTGTGTCTGTGTGTGTGTGTGTTTTGTGAGCGAGTGTGTGTTTTTGTGAGCGAGTGTGCGCTCACTTGCATGTGTGTGTCTGTGTCTTTGTGTGTGTGTGTGTGTGTGTGTGGGGATGGACTCTTGTCAAGCCGCTGCGAGTTGCCGCTGCGAGTTGCCGTGGCGACGGCTAAATGCAGCTGAGGGATCCTCTCCAGTCAAACGGGAAGAGGAGTCCCAGGGTTGGGATCCATTCATCCTAATCAAGAGCTTCCATCACATCACCGTGGCTCAGCATTCCCCCCGCTACAGAGAGAGAGAGAGAGAGAGAGAGGGAGAGAGAGAGAGAGATACAGGGAGTCACAGAGAAGGAGAGAGAGAGAGAGTCAGGGAGAGAGAAAGAGTGTGAGCGACAGACAGAGCGAGAGAGAGACAGAGACAGACAGAGAAATATAAAGAGAGAAAGAGAGAGAGAGGGAGAGCGAGAGAAACAAGGTACAGAGAAATGACATACAGACATACAGTTGAGGTAGCATACAGATAGACGGGGGTGAGAGACAGACAAACAAAACGGAGACAAACAGAGAAAGTGGTTGGAAGCAGCAAGAGAGAGATAAGACAGGCAGAGAGAGAGAGAGAGAGAGAGAGAGAGAGAGACAGAAGACAAACAGAGCGAGTGGTAGGAGGCAGACAGGGAGGGAGAGAAGGAGAGAGATGGGAGACGGGGAGATTGAGCCAGAAAGCTATTTAGGAGACGGAAGGAGAGCGCTACGCAGGACAGGGAGATATAGGAGGCAGAGAGAGGGATTGAGAAACAGGACTCAGACAGAGGAAGGAGTAGAGAAATAAACAGAGAGAGAAAAAAGAGGCAGTAAACTGACATTGAGATAGCAGGCACACAAGAGAGAGAGAGAGATAGAGAGAGAAGAAGCGACAGAAGAGTGACTTAGAGAGAGGGAGAGAGATATACTGTAGTAGGGACACAAGAGAGAGGCAAAGATAGAGAGAGGAGAAGCAACAGAAGAGAGACTTCGAGAGAGAGGGAGAGAGAGAGATAATATATAGTAGGGACAAGAAAGAGAGGAAGAGACAGAAGACTGACTTAGAGAGAGAGAGAGAGACAGATAGATGGGAGGCCCTTGGAGAGAGGGAGGAGAAGCGACAGCAGGCAGGCGGAGGGAGATAGATGGGGACTGAAGGGATGTTGCGATACACATCATGTTATTTTGCTGATCCCCTCTTTTAAGACAATGCGTGTACCTGGCAGACACTCTGCCCGTGGCGGCGGCATTTCCTCCACGTACAACTTGCGCATTTCAATCAAAAGCGCTCCAATTATCTCTGGATGGCTTGGCACCACCATAATGCCTTAATTGTTTGAAGAAAACACTATGAGGACGATCATTTTTCAAGCTGTCAGGGCGCGGTTACAGTGGGAACAGCTGCTCCATCACAGGCATGGCTTTGTTTTTCCCGGTCGTGTCCCCAGTTGTACATTTTCCCTCCGCTTTATTCCTGTCTCATCAGCGGAGGTGATTCCAGCCGGGGTCCTAACCCTCGTATATCTCCCGGACGCTGCCCTATGTATATATATATATATATATATATATATATATATATATATACGTATATATACGGAGATACCGCAGACCGCCGTCAGCTGGCGGCGCCGCCTCCCCTGGTTGTGGGAGCTGCCGACAGAGCTGCTGCTACACCTTCTCCCAGCGCAGAGCCCGCTCCTCCCCGGACCGTCTGGGCAGATGGCTTCCTTTACTGACCTTCTTTTTAAGGAAGACAGGAGAAAGTGGGACAACCCATGAACCAAATATGTTTTTTTTTCCTTTCTTTTCCATATAGTTATTTTTTTTATAAAACATAATGGCCCCAAAAAAAGGAGATCAAATCTAGAGCAGAAACTGGTTTGTGTGTGTGTGTGTGTGTGTGTGTGTGAGCGTTCGTCCCAGTTCAGATCAGATTAAAGGTGATTTTCACGTCACAATTTAGGGAAAACAATGATTGACGTGTGGGTATGCTCATATATAACATGCATCTTTTGACATACATTATAAAACATCACATTACAGAGCACACACACACACACACACACACAAAATCTTCCAGAGCATTTAGACATGCGGCTTATTCTTTATCACCATGGAAACTGAACAGGAGTGAAAGGACTGAACTGTGGTAGATGGGTAATGGAACGGTAATATTCTGGTAACTGTATTGACTCACTTCTGCAAACATTAACCTCCAAATCACTTAAGATAAAAATCATTTCTTTAGGATCTGAATCATCTTCTCTGTGCGGCGCTCTTACCAAACAATGGGGTTCGGCATTTTCCCATATTCTAGTGCTGGACGCACACATAGCAAGACTCCCAACATGGAAGACAGGAGAAGGACACAGAGGCTTTTTAAAAGTCTTTATAAAATGATTCATCACTTTTTTCAAAGCGGTGACAATACAGCCGGTTTCTCCACCGACGATTACCCAATCAGAACAGAATGTGATTAAGTTTCATTGAACAGTTCGTCCCCGTAGACTTTTCAATTTTTCTGCCCGGCTTGATTCGCCTATGATCTGCAACATTACCTTATACCATTTTACCAGGACAAAGAAAGCCAGTATGCTCAAGGAAGCCATCAGAGAGTATAATAGTCCTTCCTTGGCCCGTGAAACTGAGTTTGGTCAGCCTCGTACGTATCAGAGACACGGACGTGATTGAGAAAGTGAGGAATAGTCAGAAAGTGAAAACGTGTTAAATCAAGCTGTATGGTCGCTCCTCTATGGCTTTATTCACTGTGTGAGGTTTAATAATGATAATCATTATTGAATCACTTCATCGGAGAATGGGCTGCTGTCATTTCAGTTTCGGGGAAATAGGGCTGTTGAATAATGACTCTTGATTAAGGCACATTCTTCTATTTGGTCCTGATGTATGAGGCATGCACCACCGTGTGTTCTCTGTGGTAGGGCTTCTCCTGAGTGTCTGGTGAGTAGGAGCATTTAAATGAACAGAACACATGCATATACATGTCACTGTTCACCCTCATCCCCTCTCCAAACCAACGACAAGAGTGGTGCTTCAGAACGAGAGCCGAGAGCCCAACCTTGGGATGCAGAAGCTCTGTGGAGCCACAGAAATGAGCCCTTTTGTTTATCTGTCCATCGAACGACCGCCATAACAATCCACACAGATTATTTTTTTATATTTTCTGTGTATTTTCAAGGAACAGCGGTGAGCATGGCTGTGCACGTGCTAATGTCCGCATACATGTGTAGGCGTTATAAGCGGCTGAGAAGGGGAAAAAAAACAGAGGAATCCGTCAGAGCAGGGGAAAAAATAGCACAAGAGAGAGAGAGTGAGAGGGCAAGAGAGATAGAAAGATAATAATATAGAGATAGAGAGAGTGATAACGATAGAGAGAGAGAGAGCAATATAGAGATATAGAAAGAGAGTGAGAGAGAGTTGGGTAGAGAGAAAGCGATAGAAAGAACGAGAGAGAAAAAGAGCCATCGAGAGAGATGGAAAGAGAGAGAGAGAGCGAGGAGGCAGAGATCTCCACCTTGTGTTCCTATACGTGCACGTGGATCCACCCGTGCTTCATAAATCACACCCCCCCCCACCACCCTCCACCTTCCTAATGAACTTGTTGGTGTGTACATGTATCAGCGAGGTCTCCTCCGTGACTCGTCATTGGTCCATCCAGTAAGTAACAGTCAATCTGGCCCCGCTGATGAGCAGGGAAGTGGATGTGCAGCATGACACAGAGAGACAAATGCTCACATCGTGAAAGGTCTGTCTGATGTTGAAAGGATGGTGGGTTGGGTTTATTTAGCCCGGAAGAAAGATAGTGGGAGTGTGGGTCGGTGTAAGTAAATTGTGTTGATCATTAAAAGGATTTATATATATAACTAACTATTTATACTATAGTTAGTTATACTATAACACTCTTCACTGTTTGACTAGTTTGGGTAAAGTTTATATAGGAAATGGTATAGGGTATAGGGTATAAGTAATTTAAAGCTTTTACATTACTCGCCAAGTGTAATGTATGTGCCCCAAAATCTAAAATACAGCGGTTCTATATCTTAAATACAGCGGTTCTATATCTTAAATGCATTGCCTCTATATCTTAAATATAGTGCTCCTATATCTTAAGTGTTTATATATGTTAAATACAGTGCTCCTATATCTTAAGTGCATCCATAGCTTAAATACAGTGGTTCTATATCTTAAATGCAGTGGTTCTATATCTTAAATACAGTGGTCTATATATTAAATACAGTGGTTCTATATCTTAAGTACAGTGGTTCTATAGATTAAATACAGTGGTTCTATATCTTAAATACAGTGGTTCTATATCTTAAATACAGTGGTTCTATATCTTATATACAGTGGTTCTATATCTTAAATACAGTGGTTCTATATTTGATATACAGTGGTTCTATATCTTAAATACAGTGGTTTTATATCTTATATACAGTGGTTCTATATCTTAAATACTGTGGTTCTATATCTTATATACAGTGCCTCTATATCCTAAGTGTTTTGTATATCTTAAATACAGTGGTTCTATAGCTTAGATACAGTAAGGAGCATGTTCGGGCTATTCTCAGACGCCTGATTAGGTAAGTTGACTGGAGTAACCAGTTAGTCACCACGAGCCGCTGAATCACCACAAACATATCAACGCAAAGATGTAGGCTGGGCGACGCCTTGCTGCGTACTATCGAGCTGGGGGCCATTAGCATGCTATTCAGGGGTCCATAGGCGTGTACCAGCAGCCCTAATAGACAGTGATAATAGAGGTCTGTCTTTGCTCTCTCTCCCTCCCTCCCTCTCTCTCTCTCTCTCTCTCTGACTCTCTGACTCTTGCTCTCCCTCTCTCTCTCTCTCTGGCTCTCTCTCGCCCGCTCCCTCCCTCTCTCTCTCTGACTCTCTCTCTCTCTTCCTCCCCCTCTCTCTCCCTCTCCCCCTCTCTCTCTCTCTCTCTCTCTCTCTCTCTCTCCTTCTCTCCTCTCTCTCTCTCTCTCTCTCTCTCTCTCTCTCTCTCTCTCCTTCTCTCTCTCTCTCTCTCTCTCTCTCTCTCTCTCTCTCTCTCTCTCTCTCTCCTTCTCTCTCTCTCTCCCTCTCCCTCTCTCTCTCTCTCCCTCCCTCCAGTGTGTTGACCACTGAGTGAATGACCCAGCTGACGGGGAGCAGCAGCAACTCCGCGAGGGGTGGGCGGGGGATGTTGTTAATATGCCAATGAGTGTTCATGTCCTCCCTGTGTGTGTGTGTGTGTGTGTGTGTGTGTGTGTGTGTGTGCACGCCCACGTGTGTGTGCACGCCCGCGCGTGTGTGTGTGTGTGTGTGTGAAGTGCATGCTGGCAAGCCGTGGCTCCGTGTCACCTCTCTCCCACGCCAGGGAATCACGGTCTTCTGGGGATGCGCTTTTGACCCAAATTCTCTCAGCAGTTCATGAGGGAGCGACTTAAGGTGAGATACCTTTATGGGCCGCGATAAAGAAGCTAATGGTCTGGGAAATCGAATAAATGGCCGACGCGCCGCTCTGCGTCATAACGGGGTTTACTCCGGCACCGCCGCTCGGCAGCCGCAGTGTCCTTTTATTGGGCTGCTTAAGTCGAGTCTGTGATAAAAATGTATGGCGACGCGTGATAAAAGCTGCCGCTGCCCCGACGGAGAGAACCAGGGGAGGAGGGAGGGTTCACTATCGCACCACCGCATGAGTCCTCAACTTTCCGGCAAAGGGGCCATTTTGTAATGAGTATTTTTATGTGTGGAGTTGAAGGTTTCGGTCTGGGGTCAGATGTGAGTCCTGCATGAGGCTGTTTATTCTGTATTTATGCTCTTTTAAAAAAAATAAATCTTCTCCCTTCTGGGAACAGGGTGGTATGGAAATAACTAACAATAGGGGGAGAGGAGAGGAGTTTTGTAATCTGTCATAGGGCTGCCGCAGGCCCCGCAGCGCTGGCCACTCTGTGCCCTAGGCCTACGAGCCTGGCAGACACGTTTCGCTGCAGGCAGGGTTGGCGTTAATGGTACCCAGATAAACACACTCATCTATCGCCATTTCTACACTAGAGAGACATCGTTATGGGAACGAATGTCATTTACACACCTTCAGTCGCCAAAAGGTTATTGTTAAAATGTGGTTTTAAATCTCTCCATTGTATTGTCATTGTCCCACATTGTCCCACATTTTTTATATTGGCCTGGAATAGGGCTATATATATACACAGGTATACACTATATTTATATATATATAGAGCTGATATATAGCGGCTTCTCTCTATAAATGATTATCTTGCCCCTAGCCTTTAAAGATAATTGAGTTCAAAAAAGTGTGGCAAAAGGTGAAGCAATCCATTTCCAGACAAAAACACAAACACACACACACACACACACACACACACACACACACACACACACACACACACACACACACACACAAACACGCGTGCATCTCATGTTTCCCTTTATCAGCTGACGTGGCAAAGCAAAACTTCCAATAAAGATGTATTGCAAACAGATGCAGGATATGCAAATTTTTGTGCAGGTGTGGCGTGGGACATTTGCTCACCGGGCAACGGGAGGGTCAGCTGGCTTAATCTACGGCTACATCCTTTATGTCTAAAACAGCCTACACAAGGCAAAGCAGAGGTCTGACGCCCATTATGAAGCCTGCTTTATCTCTGTTTAAGACAACACCAAATAATGACTCAGGAGAGGACGTCTGTTCGTAGCCCGGCGGTGACTTTGTTCCATAATCAGGGGTTTTGTGTAGTTTCAGATCCAGATAGCGAAAGGACGTCCTCAGCCTCCGTAATTGAGTGAGAGAGAGAGAGAGATTGGAGATAGGGGGGAGTGGGGGGGAGAGGGGGTGGGGGGGGGGAGGGGGGGGAAGGTGGCGTTAGCAGTATTCATCCCTAAAGCATCGTCTTGCTGGCTGCTGCCCAGGCGGTGGCAGCCAACAAGTCACTTCTCTTAGAGCCACAGCTCAGGCAACAAGCCTGCTCCAAATATTCCTGATTAGAAAAACTGCATGCTTGTTCTGTTTGCCTGGCACTCCCTCTTTTGCTCTTTCTACAAAGATGAGTTGGCTTCAGAGGCTGATTAATGAAGAACAGTATTAATACTCACCCTTGTTTTAACAAAAAATGTGTGTGTGTGTGTGTGTGTGTGTGTGTGTGTGTGTGTGTGTGTGTGTGTGTGCAAATGTGCATGTGTGTGAGTGCATGCGTCCTTGCATGTGTATGTGCGTGACAGTGTGTGTGTGTGTGTGTGTGGGAGGTTCTGTATCACTTGTGTGGGGCATGTATATTTCAGTCCAGTTGTTTTCGTACCAGGGGCAAGGTAGAGGCAGGATAGGCTAGTCTCCAGAGATGGATCGACTCGCAGGGAGGTTGTGTCCTAGGTTTACCTAGAAGCATTGCCGAGCACGATGACTAACCAACCCCCTACCTCCTCCGAAATGACCTTTCTCTTTATTCACTTTAAGGTAAAATAAGTCTTGAATAAAAGCATCCCCTAAATAACACATTTTAATAATTGGTGTTTCACAGCATATATAAAACAAGCACACGTATTCCTAGGTGCCAGGAATCGATTTTGCTGACGTCCTTTTTTAATACATTTGGCGTATGAATCGTAATATGCGTATGAAAACCTCAATACCTCAGGGCATCAATCTGAAAGGATGAGAGGTGGTATCAGCAGGACACCTCCGCTGTGGAGGCCAGCACAAGTGTTCTGGACAAGGACAACCTTCCTACCCCGGAGATTACCGGTGTCGCTTGAGGGTAGAAGCTGACCTCCACCACACCATCGCAGCCTAATCCTCTACCTCCAATCTCCCGGCCCCCATGCAGGCATTGTGTGGGTGATCCTCTGGAGTAGAAAGAGGGATTGTGTGGCTGTGGTCGTGTGTTGAGAGACGAAATGCCAGCAATCACCTGTGAAAGCGAAATGAGCGACCTCACCGGGGCTTCTGAGGTCTTTCAGCAACCTCTCCTTTGGGTAAATTGCCAGGGAAGTGTCGTTCAGATCATGGTTCTGTCATCCTGCCTTGTTAAAACTTGTGGACTTCTGGCTGCTTCACTTTGTTTAAGGCTGTTTCATAATAAGGTAGAGAGCTGCTCTGACAGTGGAGTGTCTTTGAGATCATGATTAGTTTTTACGCGCCGTCATCTGTCTCGTTAAAACTTGTTGACTTCAGACTGTTTTACTTTGTTTAAGGCTGTTTTATTTTAAGTCGGAACCTGCTCACTTACTTTCTTTGACTCCACCAGAAAAGCAATCTCTCCCCAGCTATAGCCAACGACATAAGGCGTGTGTTAAAACAGACCCACACAGCAAATTTTTTATTTTCCTATATTTTTACAATTAGATTTCTAAAATTCTCAATAGAAAACTCGCAACCACTAACAGTAGGCAAACAAACAACATTGAGAAAGGCGAAAAACTTTGGCTTCTATTAGCCATCTATCACAGTGGATGGAACACTTCTAGCTTTTATTCAATAATAAAGTGGTTCTAAGTGTATTTTCTGCTCTCTAAATCACTCCTCTAGCGGGCTGATCGAAGCCAGAAACTGATTACTGTTTGAGGAGGTCTGAACACAAAACGAAAGCATAATCACATATGACTGCTATACAGTAGGGCGTGTGAGTATGTGTGTTTGTTTGTGTTTGTTTGTTTGATTGTGTGTGTGTGTGTGTGTGTGTGTGTGTGTGTGTGTGTGTGTGTGTGTGTGTGTGTGTGTGTGTGTGTGTGTGTGTGTGTGTGTGGGTCCCGGTCCATAATAAAATCTTTGTGTGGGTCTAGGTTACGTTCATAAAAAGACGAAATTGAGTTTTGTTGCAGATTGTGAAGTTGCTCCATGTTGAATACACTCTTTTTTTGCCTTTGAAATATAACTGTTTTCCATTTCAACAAGAACCTGTCATTCCCATATAAATATACCTCATGAATGAAACGGAGGCACCGGAGAAACGAAAACACACAGACAGACACACAGACAGACAGATAGATAGATAGACAGACACACAGACAGACAGACACACAGGCAGACACACAGACAGACACCCAGACAGACACACAGACAGACACACAGACATTATGATAGATAGATAGACCGACAGACAGACAGACCACAGACACACAGATACATAC
>NW_028178737.1:0-13228 GCF_964030765.1 Micromesistius poutassou | reverse complement strand
CAGCACCACACGGTGGAGAGGCCCAACAGCTGCGGCCTGTGCGGGAAGAGCTTCAAGTCGGCCAGCTACCTGAAGATCCACAAGAAGACGCACAGCGGGGAGCGGCCCTTCGCTTGCTCCATCTGCGGCCGCATGTTCACGCAGCACAGCAGCCTGAAGTCGCATCAGGTGGGCGGAGCCTGATCCATTTGCTAACCCTGGAAAAAAATACATTAAATATTGTTACACTTTAATAATGAAAACACAACACAACTAAACATTAAAATCGAACCACAGGCACATGATCCACATTTCTAATATGATGCACAGAATTTGTCCTGGAAACAGCATTCATCGGTAGACAGTTGCTGTTTCATCAGACCAGATTTGAGTGGGTTTTTGCCGTTTTAATTCCCACCAAGGACCACCAGGTATTCACCGAGGTCTAGAAAAATAAATGCATTGACGAATTCTCCTCCATTTCTCCCCCATGTCTCCCTGTTTGCTCCAAGGTGGTCCACACCGGGGAGAAGCCGTTCAGCTGCGGCACCTGCGGCAAATGCTTCAGCAACTCGGGTAACCTGAACCGCCACCAGCGCATCCACACCGGCGAGAAGCCCTTCAGCTGCGAGCAGTGCGGCCGCAGCTTCAACCAGGGAAACAGCCTGAAGGCCCACCTGCAGATCCACACGGGACAGAAGCAGTACATGTGCGACAAGTGCGGCAAGAGCTTCGCCTACCTGCGAAACCTCAAGGACCACAAGTGTCTCTACTCAAACTGAAACTCACGGATGGGACGTAAGGGGAAAGCAAATGTTGCTGAGAACTCGATGGCTGTACGGATGTACGGATGGATGGATGGACGGATGGACGGATGATTGAAGAAATGAATGGCTGGACATATGAGTTGGATTGAAAGATCTGTAGTTCAGTAAAGTGAGTCACTGCTTTTCGCCTCACTGCAGCTTGCCTTCCACAATGGCAGAGTAGTGGTATGGTATTAATGGTAGTCGTAAAAGTGCATCTGGTAGTGGTTAACATGGCAGATGAAGTCGCTTCTGTGCTGTGTGAATACTCCAAAGAGTAAACAAACAACAAGTAAGTGTAGTTTCAGAAGACCGGGATGCACATTATGTTACTGGCTAAACTCTGGTTTTAGATTCCTTTATATTTAAAGAAGTCTTTGTGTTTAGCCTACCTGACTGTAGGCGTTTTAGCACGGCGGTCATACTGTAAAACTGAATCTGTGCCTCAACTTAGCATTTTTTATCAGCTCAACAATTTAAGAAATTCAATGGTTTATTATTTTATTGTGCTGTTGGTTTATGTTGGGTCTGACTCACTCCACATCGTATAAAAATAGTCCTGTGAAAAGCAATAAAGTGGAGCCAGACAGGGGATGAGAGGGACTTTTAAGATGGTGACTACACTGGACATGATTTACCAAGGAACATGTGGTCAGCGATACCTCCACACAAGATGGCCGACAGGCTTTCCTCACTGGAACAGAGGACATCGAGGACATCGATCAGCATCGTTACTGACATGATGACTAATTTAGTATTTAAAATGCTTCAAGGAACACACAAAACACATAGTAGAAGTATCTGGATTGTTTTTATGACGTGTTATGAACAAATATAGGAAACATCCATCAATAAAACACTAAAGAATGTAAAGGTTAACGAGTGAACATGTAACCAAGTGTAATTTAAAAGAACAAGAACACTAAAGAATGGCATATTTTCTGTCAAAACAGTCTCAACTTGTCCATAATGGGAATTCCCTGCCTTATAATATTTTTTTCGTGGGCCAGTATTTCTGTGATACAGAAGTACAACAGGCCATAATGTTTTGACATGATTATAGTAAAACTGATAAAAAAAAGTGAAAGACTTCAAGCTTGTATATTTGGTGCTTCTTTTTAAATTTTGTACAATCTCGAATTGGTGCTATTTTGTGTTACAGTCAAAAAAACAAGTCATTATTTGAATAGATGTGACAAGTTGCTTTTTGTGAAGAGATCTGGTTTTCACTGAATATGCTCTTTACAAAATATAGTATCTATCAGAAATGTGTTGGCGTTTTTCCTATGTCCATGGAAAATGCTATTTCATGTAGCATTTAAAAAATAAGCAACTACCTACCTGGAATGAGAATGAGTGCGCGTTATTAGTGTTATTTATTCGCCAGTAGATGGCAGTGTCACTTTTGGACCAGGAGTGCAGCGATTAGGATGACACTGCATATTTCTTAACAGCATTACACTAATCAACCGGGCAAAGAACAAACAATTCCCTCAAGCAAATCCCACGCCTAGTTTGAAAAGAAGGAGACAACCGCGTGTCGTGTAAAGGTTTGAAGGACTTTATTCCAGGGGTTTTCTTACTTTGCCACCGTTTTTTGTGATTGCCAGGACCGTGGTGATAGTTGGTGTGATGTGGTGAGTAAATAAAGTTAAATACTCAACACCTGAACATCCTCCATTATCATTGACTTACTTAGGACATTTTACCTGTTTATGTTCAGTCATTTAACAAAAATGCTTTAAGTGGTTATTTTAGGGTTTAGCAGAATGACGGTTGGAGCTGTTTCTGTCCCGCTGAGAGGTGATTGGCACCAGGTCGTGTGGCCCATGTTGGGTCTAAACGTTAATCCATTTAGGATTACAAGAGACTAAGGTTAGCTCTGCGTGGGACCACGTTGTAGAGACACACAAATACAACACGGGATACCTTAAAAAGACATAGTAGACAGCCACTTAATATAACTTCATGTATCTGCTGTGATATAAAGTGGCTGTTATTAACAAACACCATAAATCAATGCAAAAAATATAAAATATATATTTCATTGCTAGCATTAACAATGTGACAACAAAGTAGGTTCATGTCTCAATAAGACCTATTAAAAATGGTGTGGGGGTGAGGGGGTGAGTGACTGATTGACGTGTGCATGTTGGCGCATGTTCCCAGGACAGCAAGAACAACAGAAATGGCTGGATCAATCTCCCTGTCCTACACAAAATCATTACCCACCCCTCCATCTGTACACGCACACACACACACACACACACACACACACACACACACACACACACACACACACACACACACACATACACACATTCAATAAGTGGAGGCAGCCACAGTGTCCGACCCTGCCCTCCATCTTTTCCATACTCCATTATACTTATTGATGATTCCACATCAGGTTTTGCCTCTGCCTCTAATTGGCTTAGCTACAGTTGGCCGGACTCTGGGTCCGGTGGAACAGATTGGCCCTGCGATGGATGGCTGGATGGATGTGTGGATGGGCACAGAACTAAAATCATTGGCGTTTCGCAGTACCCAGCGAGATGTTCTTTCCCAGTATCGACCCTGTCCGCTTCAGCTGGCCTGGGGTTTGGCAAACCGACAGCAACAGTCAGTCTGAATTAGGTTCCCTCTCTCTGTCTGTACTCACCAGCTGCTGCTACGGCTTTCCAATCCGCCGTTGAGTCCTCTCTGCCAACTGAAACTCCTGCATCCTTGGACCGGGAACGTCTTCGACTGGGATCCGCCAAGGACAGGAACGTCTCGGACTGGAAACATCTGTGAGGAACTGGAACGTTTGAGACCGGAAAACTTCTAGGACCTTGAGCTTCTAGGGCCGGGGTAACGTCCAGACCCAGGAACGTCTTGAACCAGGGGACGTCTAGGACCGGGAACCTCTAGGAACAGGAACTTGTAGAACCAGGGAACGTCTTGGATCGGGCAACATCTTTAAGGAAGGATGAGGCCCTGGATCAGGTCTGTTCGAAGCAGATCCGTGCAGGTGAGGCTACTATGGGCTGGCTAAGGGTTAGGGCTGTGGGGTTTGGACCTGGAGGTGGGAAAGTTGGTCATTTCAATATTCATGTTGCATAATACAAAGCAGTTAGCTCTGCTGGTCTGTTTGAAGTTTTTATTTATTTTATTTTATTTATTCTATTTTTGTGTAGCTGCATTTAATGTTATCTATTTATTGCATGATCGTGTGGTAGCCGATGGTTCAAGGATGTGATTATTGATCGATTGATTGATTGACTTTATTGAGATATATGTGTGTGACCTGTAACACTGAAAACAATGGTTTACTTTACAATAGCAATGTGCTTATTTGCAATTCTAATGCATATAAGTATTGATGAACTGTGTCTCTGTGGACACTGGTACTAGCCTCTTATAGGTCCTATCTCCCTGTGGCCCCGCCCCATATACATCTGTTATAAACTGCCCCTCCCCTTTACTGTTCTCATCTGGTTTCACCTCAACCTAGCATGAGGTTCCCCCCCCCCCCCCCCCCCATTCTTGTTTAGTTTTCCCATGGGCACTATGGGCCCGCGTCAGTAACCATGGTAACGCCATGTTCCAAATCCCCCTGGCCTACCCTGTGGATGATGACACGAAACCAAAATGTTGTTTGGGTGTGCTCTCGCTGTCAGCAATATTACATCACGTGTCGTGATGAACTTCTTCAAGTTGATTTATTATTTTAATATCACAACAATGCTTGTCTCTGACAGGAGAGTGACAGCTAGGGACATAATGATGGTGGATTTATTGGCAGTTGCTTTACAAACCAAAACAACCGGAATGTCCTGGTGGCTGCTTTAATCTTGGTATGCTTTGATTGTACTCACTCTCACTTTGCATAAAGGCGTCTGCCAGATGAATACACCTAAACGTATGCCTACATGTGACAGTAAACAACATCGGGGCTTGTCTCAACCCATCCAAACATTGAACGGAATACCTGACCCAATAAAGGTTTACTTTGTAGACTATCAGTTGTGTGCAGCTCCTGGCGATATTAATTACACACTCCACACAGCGTGCTGCCGCTATTGAATGGTGCGATTGTGCCTTTAAGAACATGGGGGAAGGTGTGTGTGTGTGTGTGTGTGTGTGTGTGTGTGTGTGTGTGTGTGTGTGTGTGTGTGTGTGTGTGTGTGTGTGTGTGTGTGTGTGTGTGTGTGTGTGTGTGTGTGTGTGTGTGTGTGTGTGTGCGCGCGCGCAAGCGAGAGAGAGTGAGTATGCGAGCGCCTGTGTGTGTGTGTGTGTGTGTGTGTGTGTGTGTGTGTGTGTGTGTGTGCGGCAGAGGCACAGAAGCTGCAGCCCTGCCTATTATTCCCGTTGACGTCCCTCCCTCCGGCTCTTGTCACGGTCGCCAGTTCTTTTCCGAGGGATGCTGTTTTTTTGATAGTTCAATGAATATGTTTCTGACACAGGAAATATGTTTGTTTTGATTTCCATGCGGCTCAGATAATTGAGTTGTAGCGCATGTAATTCTTTCTCTTTTTTATGCGAAGCCACGGCTGTGGGTTTTATAATGCGAGAAGGTCACTGTACATCCGTCGGTTCTTTATCGGCAGTTTTGCCCCCCAGTCATTGATTTCTCCGGGCCTTGTGTTCCTCCACGGGAGAGATGTTGATCGGTACTTCTGGTGCTGTTACTTTTTGCCAGGGAGCGCTTGATTTCGTACTCATCGGCGTCTTTGTCTACCTAAATACATTTTCTTAACTCCGCGTCCATGCTCAGAGCGGGTCCTTGTGCGTTTTTGTCTCCATCGATGTTGTTCGCATCGGTTTTTCCATTGGACACTCAAGTATGTAGCTTCCCCTTTCTCTGAAGGTACACGAGAAGCTGTCTGAATAATAGCAACCGAAATGGTACGATAGCGACTGGGAAACGAAACCTATCGGTAGGTTTATTATATATTTAATATTATTATTCCAAGATGAGACTACAACGGTCTGGGAAGCCTCTCTCCCACCGACACCGGGCAGCCATGAAGTGGATATAACGCCAATGTATAGCCGGTTGCATCGCTCTTTTCGCTGCATCACTTCTCGGTGATCAGTGTCGCCTTTATCCAACACGACGATGGAGATTGTTTTACAAGAAACCCACCAATAGCTCATTTTTAAAACCCCGGTTTCAACCGGCGAAGAGAGGCATATTTTGCCCCCAGGAACAGCGACAGCCTGGTTGGCAAGACTGCTGCTGCTCTGCGGCCAAAGCCAACTCTATATCCAGGTTGCTGTCCTAATCCCGGGAAAAACATCCGATCCTAACCGACCAGAGACGGTGAAGATCACTCAGGGACAATGTCTTCACGCACAGCACTGCCCGGTATCGAGCGGACCTCAGATCATGTGAGTTGGATGATCATGTCGTATTGCACAACTTCACTTATTTGCTGTGCCTTCTGTTGTCTGTTTATGGCAGCACTATAATACAACGATAATACAATGCCAAAAAACACAGGCCCGCTAATCTGTCCTGTAATTCTGCTGGGGCGTCTTGTAAATGGGCCAAATAATCGGTTGATTACTGATTTCATTGTGTTAGAGTGGAGCAGGGACGGTGTGGTGTAGTGTACCGCATATAAGGGACCATAGCTTGGCATGGAAGAAGCACATGCACGAAGACAAGGGCACAAAATGTTCATCAATGAATGAGTTGCGAAAAAAACATCTTCACAGTCGATAGCCGGTGTCTCCATTGCGCATGTGTGCTTCCCCACAAGAAGCCGAAGCTGCCTTACGATCAATAATTAATGCATCTGATGTAAGACCGCCTGAGCCGGTCCACACCCTCCCATTCCTCGGTTTAATCAGGTTGCGACCCCTCCTATCCTGCAACCTTTACCCATCCCCCGTTCACCCCTCTCCACACATCAATCCCTGCACCCATGACATCTATCTGTTCACCCTTCACTCTGCCGATCCCCCTTTCCAGCCATTCCCCGCCCATAATCTATCCTTCCTCTGTCATCCCTCCTTTACGCTCCTCATTCCTGTCTTCATCTATTTCACACCTACCCATCCCTCTCGCCCTCTCTCTCTTCCTACACAGGGGGAAACACAGGTGTGTAAAATCTGTTGTGTCAGCCTAGCTCATCCCCATAGGATGTCCGTCTACCCCCTTGTCCGTCTTCTCAGCGAAGGGACGGCCCGTGTCTCAGAACTAATCATTAGCCTACAGCGCCGTCCAATGCCACAGCAGGTTGTGTGTTTGGACGTCTAGATCTTTTTAATTGCCCTTGCTCAAGGGCATTTGGGCAGCATCAGGCTCTTGTCGACCTTTCATTGGGCGTGGTACTGCCGCAGGCTGCCTCTTGCTTTGCTCTGGCTCTGGAGCCGACCAGCCCGGGAGGTGTGAGGCTGACACACCTGGACTGTCTGGTGGAAGGCCCTGTCTGGTAGAAGGCCCTGTCTAGCGTATGATTGCGTATCAAATATCCGACTTTTGACATGTTTATTAGGCCTTTTGCTTGTGTTGGACAACACCAATGTGTAGGATCAATTCTCACCTCTCTGGCGTCACTGTTTTGATAGTGTGCGTGAGCGTTCAGTGAGCATTGCATTCTGCTATTCTTTAGCTATTTATGTTCTGTTGTGAATGGTAAAATATGGTGTTGGTGTGTGTTATCGGTGAGAGGGTTCACATGTAGAGAAGTGTCTCTCTCTCTCTGTCTGTCTCTCTCTGTCTCTGGGTCTCTGTCTCTGTCACTCTCTGGTTCTCTCTCTCTCTCTCTCTCTCTCTCTCTCTCTCTCTCTCTCTCTCTCTCTCTCTCTCTCTCTCTCTCTCTCTCTCTCTCTCTCTCTCTCTCTCTCTCTCTCTCTCTCAGAAATGGTGTAAGAAGGGGGCGAGGCAGGGGAACCATCGCTCTGTACTCTTTCAATCACACAACACTCTTGTTAGCAACCTCACCATGGCAACCAAAGGGGTCCCCTACCCCCCCTCCTCCTTTCTGGCCACTCGAACGATCACAGACACATACATGCAAATGACACGCTGACGCACCATGCTTTTGTTAAAATCTCTTGCAATTTGCCAACTCTCTCCCCACTGTAACCTGCTGAACATGCTCTCGCACAGATGTGAAAGAGTGTGTGTGTTTGTCTGCGTTTTTCCTTCCTAACTCCTTCATTAACGTTAATAGTGTTATTAGGGTTAGCTTAGTATAGGCCGATCCGAACAAGAGCAGTTGGCTATCCCTGAATGGTTCACCGACCTTGTTAGCCCCAGAGGGCCATAGAGGAATTATGTGTAGTTAAACGCTCCTTAGATGTGTCCCATTACAACAGTAAAAAAAAACAGGGGTGAATTGCCCAAGCTTATTATTAAAGTGTGATACTTCACAAAGAAAATCCACCAAATCGCTCATTTAGTTCTTTTAACACCCGAAATCTAAACAAGTGAGAAAGTTGTGGTGCTTCACGAGACCCATCCAGGGGGAATACCTCCCCATCCCAGCCCGAAGACAGCGCAGGCTAAACGCTGTCAATCCCAATCCACCAGCACCATCTTTCATCAGGGTATCTGCTGATACCAACACTCTGGCTGGGCCATTGTTCTCAGGAAACTGTGAATACGTAGACGCAGGCTGTAGACTGGGGTCTGCATGAGCACGAGGCCGAATGCCAGTTGTAAGGGTTGAAGAGAGGACAGTGCAGGGCAAGCTGTGTATCTTTGCATTGTTAAGAAGGCCCCTGCAAGTCCCTTCCACTCAAAACATTGCACAACTCAAACAGAAAAACAACCTCTTCCTGTTGCTTTTTTCGTTTCTCACAAATGACACTCTCTGGTTAGTTGGACTATTAGAGCGCGCACATCCGACTAAGACGACAGTGTTTCCGATATTAACATTGTTCTGTCTTCCATCCGCTCCTCCTCCCCCACCATTCCTCTCTTTCCTCTCCCCTCTCCCTGATCCACCCTTGACCCCCCTTCCGTCACCGGTGTCAACCACGTGAATTACATCACATCTGCCCCCAAACCAAGCCCTACCCAACCATTCGCTTTTATGTGCTGTTGTCTCTGCCTGATAATCTCATAAATCCTCGGGTCCTTTGCCCTGCTGCTTTCCGGGTAGCTGTTGGCATTTCCTTGTTATGTGACCACGGTTGGTTTGACCTGTAGCGTAAGACAACAACAAAAAGGTGCTTCCTGTGGTTTTGTATGTGTGCAGTTACCTGCATGCATCGGTTTCTTGCTTGGATGCTGCAGTATGGGAATCAAGTGATATTGTTGATATTTTAACACCATATGAAGTCACCCCTAAGGCATGTGCAGTAGAGTGAGATACACTCTGGGGAGGACAGAATGTTAGTGAGAGAGGGGTCTAGTAGAGTGAGATACACTCTGGGGAGGACAGAATGTGAGTGAGAGAGGTGTGCAGTAGAGTGAGATACTCTTTGAGGAGGACAAAATTTGAGTGAGAGAGGGGTGCAGTAGAGTGAGATACACTCTGGGGAGGACAGAATGTGTGTGAGAGAGAGAGAGAGAGAGAGAGAGAGAGAGAGAGAGAGAGAGATGAGAGAGAGAGAGAGAGAGAGAGAGAGAGAGAGAGAGAGAGAGAGAGAGAGAGAGAGAGAGAGAGAGAGAGAGAGAGAGAGAGAGAGAGAGAGAGAGAGAGAGAGAGAGAGAGAGAGAGAGAGAGAGTGTGTGTGTTACATACGTAAAGTGACGCATCTTCTCCACACCTCCACATGTGCGTGAATTCCATCATAGAACCAGGGTCCCCTAAAGGGTGAGGTAGACCCGCTCTCTCGCTCCTACTCACTGCACTGCACAGTGACTGCTGCCCCTGACGTGTCACAACCAAAACCTCGGCATGCTCCTCTGGTGCCCGGCGTCCCCCCTCGTCGTTTACCTGGAAACTGGGCAGTAAACCGCCCAGGGCGTGTGATCAACGCCTCTAAACGAATCCTGTCGGCCTGCCATGAAAGGAGTTGCTGTTTGATGTTGGGAGACCTTTGGGTGACCTTTGCGGGGCTCGGGCTTGGCGCTTTGATTCCAGTGTCCTGCGTGTTGGTTGAGCCATCACCGCCAGGCCCTCCCGCGTCATGTTGTGTACTCGGCATGGTATCGGGTAGAGCTCGGAATCTGGTGAAGCTAGAATCTGTTTACAAGCGGCTTGGTCGGTTGGATTCCCAGCTCTGGACACACGCTTGTCTTCCTAGTACAACTGCCGAGGAACCCTGGTGCAATATACACATCACTGAACATGTACAGGAGTTGCGTTGATGGGAGCAGCGAGGCGGTTCCTAGACTTTAAGTTCCTACACAGCGTAACTGCCGAGGAACATTGAGCAAATCCCTAATCCTGCTAGACATGCTGGAGGAGAGCGTCCTTGGGCATACGCAGGGTGCATGTAAACCTAGGCGCGCCTAGGTGAACTGTTCTAGAAGAAATTAACCTTTTAATTGCTTCGCTGCTGGGCCGCTTTCTCTTTAATTGCTGCGCTCCAGGTCATGTTGATGTTAAGATGGTAATCAGGGAACAGAGGGGAGGAGTTTAATATGTCATTAGCTACTGTCCACTTATCCAGGTTAGTCAACCAAGACACCTCATCCCCCTACATAGTGTCCAGAATATAAACATTCAGAAAAATAAAAGCCCCGGCGACGTATTTAGTTTCACTATACTGGGAAAATAAATTAGTTCTCCATTTGGGGTTATAATAAATGTTTTTTTTTTAATGTAGTCTCCAGCAGTATCTCAAATACAAAGGTGATATCAACTGATTTTAATTTATTTAATCTTAAATCTGAATTTAAGATAAAATTTTCCATTTTCCCTGCATTAGAAAATGGTCCTGTATGCATGCGGTTTATGAAACCATCTCAGTGAGAGCACTCTGCACTAATGTCTTGGCGACATCATCTCGTCAACATCAAACTGGCCAACAGTGGTTGACGTCCTCCGCAGGCTCTCTTCCAGATTGACTTCAAAGTGGAGTGAAAGTTTGAGACACTTTCATTTCCGTCGGATGTTTAAACTCTAGTGTGGTTGGTATTGACATTGAGAGTTAAGTCTCCACATAAAACCAAATGGGAGTAACTACTTTACAGTCTATTTATGTATGTGTTATCATGGTTGCATTTAGAAAGTGGTCAGAGGCTTGTGCATCATAGTTTTCGGTAGTGGTTATATACATATACTCAATAACAAATGCCACTCAGTCGTCTTTCACATCATTGTGAAAGATTATACGCATCAGTTCAAACATACACTCAAGCTCAAGCACCTCCACGTAGGAACTGATACCCAGAGACGTAATCACTCGTCATGGACAACAGTGAGGTCCTTCAGTCCGTGGTTACATAAAGGCTCTCAGGTCCTGCTGGCCATTCAGAGGGTTCTGTCTTCCTGCTGGCCATTCAGGTGTCCCTTTACACGCTTCTTAAGCCAGAGCTGGGATCACAAGATAAAATCTCTCATCGTCCGTCTGCTATTTCTATTCACCTCAACTCATCAGCCAGGACCCCACATTATGTGGTGCTCAGGCCCGGTCTGGGCCGGTGCTTGGTTTCTGAGATTTATCCTAAAACACTTTCTATGCTTTATATGGCATGGTTGATTATTTGTTAAATACACAAATATAAGTTTGAAAATAGGTACATTTCCTGTTTTGTTGCGTTGACACCCCTCCCTCGTGGCGGGGTTTGCTGACCACAACCGGGAAGAGGGTGCCATTGGGCAAGCATTACGCACAACGGGGTGGACGACGTAAGCCTGCGTCATGACTCGTCTGTGGGTTATGCAAATGCTGTGAATCAACTCTATCTCTCTCTCTGTGTGAATGGGCCTTCTCATAGTTCCGACTTAACACTGCTGAATCTCATCTGTAAGTGGATAGTGTGTGTGTGTGTGTGTGCATGTGCGCAGCGCGCATGTGTGTTACATAAAGTCAGTTGTTTGAAACTGTTGCCCTGGGAGATTGCTTAGGGTCGTCTACAGAGCCTGTTTCCATCGCCAGGGTCTGTGAAATGATTTCATTTTCTGGAGGTAGTTCATCTGTTGGGCCGAGTCTTCGCCTGTGTGTTGACAGCAGCCGGGTGGAGTCGCCGGGTCACCGGGTTGCTGTGTGTTTACTGTGTGTTGAGATGTGATGAAGTGGCTCACATTCAACATGTTGGCCACATGGACGATGTGGTACTTCATGGTGAAGTCACAGGGGCTTGATACCGGTACCACCAGCCAGGAGAGCTCAAGACGTTTGGTTTAGTGTGATTGACCGTCAACTTTTAGGATAATTGTATTATTATCTTAAAAGTAAATTGGTTATTTAATAATAATGATATCAATAAATTAGACTTGTATAGCGCTTTTCTAAGACTCAAAGACGCATTGAATCTTGAAATTAGTGGTCCTACCTAACTTCAATACTATTCAAGCATACATTAGCTTGCCACGGTATTATAATACTCTAATCTTGGTCTGAAAATATTCTAAAATTTGAAAATGCTTGAATGAATATTGAATACATTCCCAGAGCCCTGTTAGGTTTCGCTCCAAGTGGGAAAGTATAAATAGTGGTTGGAACATGTCTTTTGTTTAAACTGTCTATTTCAAGCCAGTGAATCACTAGGCCTACACCGTGTTCCTGGTAGAACATTTCCCAGCCCGCCAATGGGTTTGAGAGGTACCGAACAGGGTCACAGCTCCTGATGTGCTGTTGCTTTATTTATTTAGCTGTTTCCAGCAAGCCGAGCAAAACCTCTTCCCTGCATCACACACACCTACACACACACACAACTCACACACACACACACAGTGTATTAGGAATAAGGAAGAGAAGTTGCCGTATGTGGTGATGAGAGCGAGAGAGGGGTGAACCGGAAACAGAGATCATTAAAGTACGTTGTGAAATCCATACAGGAAATTAACCCCAGGTGTTGTTTTTCGAAGTTTAACAAGTGTGTAAGTACTAAATGTCAACACGCTGACATGGAAACAAGTAATCTACTAGTAGAACTGATACGCTTTTTACAATATATATATATTTGTGTTCATTGTTTGCCTTACGTCTAGAATAGAAACAGTACAGTTGAAAAGGCTGTTCATGTGGTAGGTTCATGACAGAAGGTCTTTACTCTAGGGCCCCATTGTACTCTTCTTTGTTTTCTCATCTCTTTTGGTGTTTTCCTAAATCAAGGAGTGTTGGTCCTTCTTCAGGTCAGTCAGTTGTTCTACAGACCATGTAGGGAGAGAAGGATCCACCAGGGAGAGAGTCATAGAGGAGAGGGAGAGAGAAGGTCAACAGAGCGTTGCAGAGGTTGAATAATACCTTTTGAGAGAGAGAGAGAGAGAGAGAGAGAGAGAGAGAGAGAGAGAGAGAGAGAGAGAGAGAGAGAGAGAGAGAGGAGAGAGAGAGGAGAGAGAGAGAGAGAGAGAGAGAGAGAGAGAGAGAGAGAGAGAGAGAGAGAGAGA
>NW_028178738.1:0-24135 GCF_964030765.1 Micromesistius poutassou | reverse complement strand
TTACTGTCAGTGAATAGCATCGAGTGAAAGTCAACGTTTTCTTTAGTTCCATGGAAACTGTGGTGGAGAGCTTGTGTTGTAGGGAGGTGAGCGCGTTTTGGTCGCTGGTCGAGGAGCTTACCCCGATGTAAGATGCAGATGTAACGTGCCTAACTGAGCATCCTGGATTTGAGGCATGCTGCCTGAATCCGTTTGTGCTAAAGATAGCATCAGTGTTTCCCACACATAGGCCAATGTGTGGCGCTGCGCCACAGATTGAACAACGAGCGCCACAAATTGAATCCGCTTTTCTTATTATTTTTACTTGAACGCGATTTTTAAATGTAACTCCGCCAGCCCGTAATCGCGCCCCCGAAATGCTGCCAGTACGACAAGTTCCCATTCCGACAGCCCTGTGCGCGTATGCAAATTAGCCATGTGCGCCAAACAGAAGGGCCCTATCTTGCGCCCGGCGCAATCGACTTTCTACACCGACGCATGTGTCGTTGCTAGTTTGCACCCGGCGCAAAGCTGATTTTCCTCCGCAGCAACCAGGCACCACTACACTTGCATGTTAAATATTATGATGTCAAAGATTATTCATACGTGTGAAACTGCATAGAAATCGCGTGTGGATTGTGGAAACATTTTTTTTCCATAGGGCTGCATGAATGAACATGAATGAAGTATAGTAGGCTATGCCATGCGTTAAAATAATAATAATACATTCGAGCAAAGTATATTCCAGGCTTCCAAAACAAAATCTAGTTTTAGAGTAAATGATTGGTTAAATTATTTGGGAAAGAACAGCTGATACAGCGGTAAGTTGTACTTTTAAATCAATGCATCTGCAAACACCATACAGCGAAGATATGTTCTTGACCCAGACATCGTGTACAAGCCCATTACTTAGGATTGAAGAGTATTTGATCGTGAGAAAACTGTTTTACCGCGAGTGAGTATTTAATAGAATGAATGCGGGTGATGCTTGGTGCGCGCCCATCTGTCTAAACACACGCAAATTAAACACATAAGTGTATGAGAAGGAAATCGAGTCAGTCGACCTGCGATAAGCAGCTGATTCTGAACGGACTCGTCTTCGAGATGGACGTGTTCTAACGCATTTTTAATCAATGAAATGTTAACACAACAGTATATATCTGACCATTTAATTTTCGAAATTGTAGGTGAAGCCGAGCTTCCCTTGCAGTCGAGAAGTCGCCACTACGAAAGAATGCAATGTATCCAACTAGCGGGATCTAAACAAACTAAGCTCCAGTGAATTACTACAATGCAGAAGTAGTGGAGAATGGTGAAACACAGCAACTCTAGCCTACTCTCAACCAAAATAAGACTAATCGCCGCCCGGTGCAGCAGTGTGAACTGCCCCGTTTTTAGAACGTCTCAGCCCGTCTTGTCGCAAGGAGTTGCGAGTTGCAAGCAGTTGCGTCGCAACTCGCAACCCCCCCCCCCCTCAACAAATCCGACACACATTGCTACCTGGTCTGTGGGAAACACAGTAGCATACTTATATTTCAGGCAGGATCATGGTCCCCTTCAAGCCAGCAGGCACGAGTATGTTCATTAGGCATGGGCGATTCGCGAACGATTCGGTCAGAACGAAAGAATCCCGAAGGTGAACGACGAGAACTGATTCCCAAAAAGAAGAGAACTGATTCCTTTTTTTTTTTTGTTTACATAAAATAAAAATATGGTCACGTAAATAAAAGATACAAACGAACAGAGCTTCGTCTCCCCTCGACTTCATATTGATTGAGTCTAAAACGTTCTCAAACCACACGTGTGTCATGTTATGTTGTTATTCTATCTATCTATCTATATATATATATATATATAGGCTATCTCTATCTATATATTTACTTATATGATCTGACACTGTCACTCTCTCACTAGCTGCTACTCGTCTCTCTCAAAGATATCAAGGCGGGTTTTCGGCTGTCGTCCCAAAGCGGAGTACCTCATGTGACGTCATGCAATGCATTGTGGGAGAAATAAGAATCATCGCTAACCTGTTAGCAAACCGCTAACATATCACCTACTTTTCCTTATTATATTTCTTTTTTGTGATACCCTACAACATCAAATACAATGGATAATTGTTTAAATGTTTATTACCAACTAGAAAACTGCCAGAAAAGAAAAAAAAAAAAACCTGCACATTGGCCTTTAAACTTGACGGACGGACCCACAATGCACTTCGGGAGCGTCCCACGCAAGGCCAACGCCTTTCATACCCGCTGCGCGTCCGTCGACGGGCTGCAGCTGCGGGCGAGAGGGTCCGCGATCTGCCTCCGTAGCGGCTCCAACGCGGCGTGCAGGTGGACCCCGACACGGGTCCGTTTCGCGGATAGGGTTACGGTTAGGTTTAGGGTGAGGGTGAGGGTTTAGGGCTAGGGTGAGGGTTAGGGTTACAGTGAGGGTTAGGTTTAGGGTGAGGGTGAGGGTTACGGTTAGGGTGAGGGTGAGGGTTAGGTTTAGGGTGAGGGTGAGGGTGAGGGTGAGGGTTAGGTTTAGGGTGAGGGTGAGGGTGAGGGTTAGGGTGAGGAGTCAGCGTGTGAGTTTGCCTGACAGGCTGCCTGTCCGATCCTAGCGCTCCCCTAGTTCACATCATAACCCGCTGTAGGGCCGGTCCGTACGGGGTCACACCGCGGGGAGAGAGGCGCGGAGGTTGTGTTGTTTTACTCACCTGGTTGCGGTTGCTGTCGGTCAGACTGTGTGTGTCCCAAAACGTGTTGTGTTGTTCTCCTGAGGGAGAGAACTGCTTCCTCCTCGTCGGGTTTCTGTCAACCTTAAGTTTCGTTTCTCGAACATCACGTCCTCTCCTGGCCCCGCCCCCACGGACACACGCCCCGTGTGTGTGTGTGTGTGTGTGTGTGTGTGTGTGTGTGTGTGTGTGTGTGTGTGTGTGTGTGTGTGTGTGTGTGTGTGTGTTCTTTAAGATTCTCCCCACCGAACGGGGCGCCAGAAGGAGACACGTTGTTTTAACTCTTTGTGGTTTTTTATTTGCTTTGTTTGATTTTCCTTATGCAGTTGTTTTAGTCCACAAATAACAGGTTATAAACCTGTAGAATAGAAAGGCTACGGTGTAAACAACAATATTGATAGCCACTTACATAATATACTATCAATTCTGAATAATATACAAACATAAATTACAATAGTCAGTATTTAGTGTTATAATAGTATTTGATAAGGCTGATACCTAGAGTTGGACACACACATAACCAGGTGAATACTGTTATGTATTTAAAGGTTCGAAGGCACTGCACACTTCAAAGACACTGCACACTTAAAGGTTCAAAGGCACTGCACACTTAAACAGCTCAAAACACTGTATACTTAAAGGTTCGAAGGCACTGCACACTTCCAGAGCAAACATTAAATTCTACGACACCATGGAAAGGTGGATGGTCACAACTATCAAGGTAAGCGCAATAAAACAAAAATGGAGACACTAATTATAAGGATTTCTGGGAGGAGAGAACAGTGGCTGCCCTGCCGACGTGTGTCGCCAGTTCAGCCTACAAGACAGAATAAATACATTACAAGAAATTCAACAGTATTATTAAAACTGACCCAGATGATACCCATGCCCAGTCTCTCGTACCTGCTTTGAGCTAAGCTGTAGCGCATCCAGGTAATACAGTAGATTGACTGGGACAGCTAATGCTGCTGGTCATAAAGTGCTGATGATTAATATCTACAAATATAACAGGAAATACAAAGTTAAATAAACCACCGAATGTACAGCAGCCGACGGGTGGCAACATCATATTAGGTGGACATTATTAGTAGCTCCCACCTTAAACTGCTACGAGGTAAGGCCTACAGGTACGAGGTACAATGCAGTTTAACCCTCATGGCACCAACCGACACACTAAGAATGCAAGGAGAGGTAAATAATCTAAACTCAACATTAAACACAAGCATATAGACCCAGAAAAGTGTTTGTACCTCTTTTCTTCTCAGACCTGCGACGCCGGCAACAGGAGCATGGACGAGGGTGAGCTACGAGAACAAACGTGGACTTGCAAAGTCCCGCGAGATCCTAGTCTCATGTACTGTGAGGCTGCTGTTGCTAGGTTCCCCACCTGGTGACCTGGGTCCTAGCGTCCCATATGTTACATATATATATATATATATATATATATATATATATATATATATATATATATATATATATATATATATATATATATATATATATATATATATATTACATGTATATCTATATTATTTAAATAGAATGTCTTATACTCTCTGTACACAACCCTTCTTCTTATCTACCACTGTAGACATGTCCTCTGGAACGTGCATTTCTCTAACTCCACCCTGTTGTACATAATTCACCTCTACTGTCTCCATTCCTCCAGAGCGAGGGGCGGAGGAGGTCTGTGGCTTCAGGCAGCCCCGCATCATTCTCGGCTTCCCGTATTTATTATGAAATAATAAATTAAGCTTTCATGAGTGTGTCTCTTCACCATGGTCACGCGATATAACTATATTTTTATTTATTTTTTACTAATTATATTTTTGAAAAAATGTTTTGCAATTGGAATAATGAGTACTGGACATAGTAAGCGTAAAAAATATATTTGGTGTTACAATTGCAAGTTTTCTCTTCAAAATATTTTTTCTACGATTTTTGATGTGTTATTCATGAAGATACACAAGAAGGTATGGGAGGAGGTGCTTCATTTATTTATTTCATAGCCACATTTATCTATTCATTTTCTCATTTTGACTCATGTGGCATTCCATAGAAGTCATCACATAAATATGGTTAAACAACCGATCAGTTCACTTTTTAAATGTAGTTGAGTTGTAGGAGCTGATAATGGCCTGTAGGGGGCAGTCGGTACACATAGTTAATACAATTAAAATACTTAGTAGCAATATTGATGTTGTATAATATATTAACATAGGTGGATTACGTGAATATTGTTAAATAATATGCATGGCGTATTTGCAATTCATTACAGGAGTTTAGGTTGACATTAGCCAAGGTAAATTACAGAATAAAACTAACTGCACCTAACATTGAAAATTCATTGTGAAAAATTCACAATGTAGGATTTTAATTTATAAAGAATAATTGGGAGAACTTTACTATATATTTTCTACATTTTCTACATACAATCTAGCTACATATTTGAAATACTTATATTTAATTTAATTATGTTAACAAAACATAACAAATGTTCAACTTGTCAATAATAACAATAATAATAATAGCAATAATTAATGGAACAAGGTTTATTTAATTATTTTGTCAAGTTACAAAAAATATAACTTGACATATCAAAACATTAAAACATTGATAGTCTTTGGAATACAATATATAACCTATTCACAAACAACTGCATGGAGCAGGATTTGGGGACTTAAACAATTCTGCTTCATGCATCAGTTTGTGAAAGCCGATGCAGACTGTAGCCTTTGATTCATGGTCCAGCCTCTGGATGCTGGTACGAGGCTCAGAGGAAACTGTTGATCCGTTATTAGGCTGGTCTAGAACCCAGAGGAGGCGCTGCTGCTGTTCAGTCAGCTGAGGTGGACGGTGGCCATCCTTCTGGTGGCTGCAGCGGTGGAGGTTGAGCCCTTTAGTGTGTGCTGAGGGGGTCTCTCGGACCGCTGGAGTGTGCTGCTTCAGGGGTCCTGGCATCTCCTCTTCTCCTTCAGTCCCCATGGCCTCAGGGAGAGGCTCCTGTCTGACATACCGTGTGGAAACGATTGTAACCAGTTCACTTAGCTCATTGCATGAAGCTAAAAGGTTCAAATGCAGGAAAGTAAACGTGTGGAGTACATTCATGTTAAGTCTGTCTTGTGTCTGTGTCTGGTGTCAGTCTCCTGAGGTGGTGGTGTCAGTCTCCTGGTGGTGTCAGTCTCCTGGTGGTGTCAGTCTCCTGGTGGTGTCAGTCTCCTGAGGTGGTGGTGTCAGTCTCCTGGTGGTGTCAGTCTCCTGGTGGTGTCAGTCTCCTGGTGGTGTCAGTCTCCTGGTGGTGTCAGTCTCCTGAGGTGGTGGTGTCAGTCTCCTGGTGGTGTCAGTCTCCTGAGGTGGTGGTGTCAGTCTCCTGGTGGTGTCAGTCTCCTGAGGTGGTGTCAGTCTCCTGGTGGTGTCAGTCTCCTGAGGTGATGGTGTCAGTCTCCTGGTGGTGTCAGTCTCCTGAGCTGATGGTGTCAGCTCCATTCCAGGCTCAACAGGAAACAGAAAGATCCATAGCAAGGCAAAGAACAGTTTGTTGAATCCATTGCAGTGAATAGGCGTGTGGACTGGTGAATGATGAGGTCTACCAGGTGCCTCTCTCTGTCTCCTCCTCCATGTTGAAGGAGTGCTCCTCTGCTGCACATGAGGCTCCGTGGAAGAGAGGATTCCCGTGTTCTTCCACCTCCTCTTCTGCAACCCTCCGCTCCACTTGTTGTGGTCCTCTCCTCTCTCCTCTCCTCTGGTCTCTGAAGGGTTTCCATTTCTTCTTCCACACACACACACGCACGCACGCACACACGCACGCACGCACGCACGCACGCACACACGCACGCACGCACGCACGCACGCACACACGCACGCACGCACACACAGCAGCCTATATGAAACTATCAGGACGTGAGATATGAATCCCCCCTCCCTCTTACATACTCCGTAGCTCCCAGTCCGACAGCAGAGATTAGGTTATTCATCGGCGTGGTAACCGTCCGGGATCACCCTCACCAGACATATTCACCTGGCTGCTCACACCGCTCGCTGCGTTAAGCGGCCGTTGTACCTGTGGTTACCATGGAGACCAGGGACCAGGGGGCTGAGCGCCCTCCAGAGAGAGCGTGGAGGGGTCCATCAGGGTCCGGAGGAAAGGTTCCCTTCAGCTCAGCAGCACTAGTTTGTGGAGGCAGCGAGGAGAGAAGTCATCATCATCAAGAGACCCTCTGAAAGCAGGCAGTAATAAAGTGTGTTTATGGTTCCTATCGCAGCTACAGTTGACATGGAGCCTGTGATTTAGATGAAGTGGCCTATTGTCTATTGTGGAGTTAAGACAGACCTCCATGACGATGTGTCACTATCAGGTGCATGTATTGAGCTCTGGAGAAACATCTGCTGAGGACCTCGACTGAAGAAACAGGAAGTAGAATCATCTGCTGAACACCAGAGGCGCAGTTTGCGTCGGTTCAGGGGCTCACTGAACCCCCTAGTGGCCGCAGACGACACTGCAGGCAGGGATTTAAATATCCTAATAATGAATCCTTCTTTATCGTCATGCCTTGCCCTAGAACAGACATGGGCATCATACGGCCCATGGGCCGAATCCGGCCCGCATAGGGCTTCAATCCGGCCCCCACGATGCACTCGCAATTTGGAGGGAATCCCTTTCTCCTCCGTGTCGCAGTTCAGTCTGAACTTTAGATTGATGTGGAAGTGGAAGAACCAGAGACGGAGAACCCGACGCAGTCGTTACGATTCATATACTCACATATCACCCGGAGGCGCACACAGCTTTTGGCAGTGATATTATATATTATATTATAGAGATATCTATATATTATATTATCTTATATTATTTAGATAAAGAGCTCCAGGACGCCCGCCGGAGCTCCCGGAGTGTTCTAGATTAGAATTTTTTTTTTTTTCATTCCTTGAATTTCAACTTCTGATAGGGTGGGCCAGCTGTCTGTCATAGTGGCACTGGCCCTTATGTGGCTCTGCGCCTCCTTCTGATAGGGTGGGCCAGCTGTCTGTCATAGTGGCACTGGCCCTTATGTGGCTATGCGCCTGCCTCAAAGTAACAAATTCAAAACGGCTGGGCGGCATTAACAATGTCAAAATGAGTGCAGCAAAAAAAGAGAAAAGTTGACTTCCATGTTGCCCTTTTATATCTTTCAAACTGACATAAGTGTGATGAAGTTGATCTGCACTTAAATTGTGTTCTATTTCATAAAATATTTAAATTAAATATGTGAAAGAAATTACAAAAAAATGAATTATCACAACTGAAATCAGCTGGATAGGCAGTGATGGTGATTCAGTGATGAAGGTCTCCCTCTGGTAGCCTCAATTCAATTTGATAATTCCAAGTCTGCCTTAAGTCTGTATGTTAATGTGACCTGCACACATACATTTACAGTTTTGTTAATAGTTATCTATCTTGAAGAGCTACAGCTGGTATGAATGACAGTTGAACAATATGCAGGGTAGTGTAGTAAATCAATCCTTGAAAGTAAATCCAGTTATTGTAACCTTGGAGTAGCCAAGGTCAGATAGGCTTAGCAAAAATAAATGTGAGGCCTTGAAATAGGCTGGCAAAGTCGAGGCAACTGTAAAGTAGCTAATACATAATTTGCATTTAATTAATTTGTACCATTTAATCGTGTAACTATGTTTAATTGCAATCATCCAAAGTGTGGCCCTCCGCTTACTTTGCCAAAGTAACTGTGGCCCTCAGACTAAAACTGTTGCCCACCCCTGCCCTAGAATCACAAACACAGAGGGTCACCTCGTGGTGTGACTGATGACCTTCATGAAACGGGTCCTGGTCTGACTCTGTGGTACGGTGGCCTGCATGGGCCCTCTCACACGCACCCAGAGAAGGAGAGGTTCCTCCTCTGCAGCTCAGCACCAGCTCCTCAAACACACACCTCTGTGTGCTTCAACATGGAGGCTCAGGGTCCTGTTAGACGGGGAGGCGGTGCATCAACCAGCCTGCAAGGCTCGTCTCTGGAGAGACGCCAGCAGCCGGGGTCTGTTTCCTGTCGGCTCGCTTCTAGAACTCTCTCCATGTTCTGCATCGGGCGTATGAGTCTGAGGTGGAAATGCACTTGCTGGTATCCTGATGATTAATGTTGTGTAGACGAAGCCTCTGTTGTGCTTTTTATTCAGTGAACCCCCCACCTTAAAGTGTGAACTGATCCTCTGCTGAACACATGAGAACATTCAGTGGATCCACTGTTGTTTATCACCATTATGCTTTATTAACCAGTTACATACACAATAAACACAAGGACTCAAACAATAGAAGCAGCAGACTTTACTAATCATAAACAGGTGTGCACATATCTTTAATAACTGAACATTTTCTGCTGCTGTGTTGTTCCCAACAGAACACAAGGAATCAATACTCAGTTTAAAGTCATCACAACATGATCAATAGCCTTTCCCAGACCGCTTGCATTATGAATATAATATTAAATCTGCTTTAAATCAGGTTCCATATTTGGCTTATTAAAATAATCTGATATCAGAGCCCTTTTGTATGAAACTGTTAATGTCTGAAAATATACAAAATATTGTAATATAATGTTTAGATTAGCCATCGATCAATATTTAAAATACATTTGACATTAGAAATAGTCTTTGTAAAACCTGCTTAGTTAACCTTATGTAAGATCTTAAAGTCTCTTCCTTTCAGGGTTAATCAAGATCAACTTTCAGAAGCCCAAGAAAGACGTACACGTGTGTGCGTGAGCGCGTGTGTTTATACGTGTCTGTGTGTGCGCGTGTTACTGTGTGTGTGTCTGTATATTTGTGGGTTTATATATGCATGTCTGTGTGCGTTTATGTGTGTGTTTATGCGTGTGTATGTGTTATTATATGTACGTGTGTTAATATATGCGTGCGTGTCTGTTAATAAATGCAAGTGTGTGTGTTAATATATGAGTGTGTGTGTTAATATATGAGTGTGTGTGTTAATATATGAGTGTGTGTTCATATATGCGTGTTTGTGTTCACGTGTGTCCTCAGACAGAGGGATGAGGAGAGAGAGAGCGAGAGACTATAACTTACACAGAGAAGCTGAGGAACCTAAAGATGGAGAACACCCAGAGAACCCAAACCCAGGGAGGAGGTCCTCCTGGGTGAAGGAGGTCCTGAAGGTGTGGATGTGTGTCAGTGTGTCTGAGGACCCTCCTCCACCTGGGGACACTCTGTAGAAGGACAGAGTGCCAGCAGGCCGGTCCAGATACACTCCTACTCTGGTAGAGGGGCGGAGACGTATGTCTGTCTGTCTACCGTTGTACCGGGCAGAGTAACGATCATCATAACACTCAAGACTCCAGGACTCGTTGTTCCCTCCAAGCAGGCTGTCAACACCCCCTCCTCTCCTTGTGATTCCTCTGTATGTCACTGCTATACCAACACTTCCTTTCCTCTCTACCTCCCAGTAACAGCGGCCAGTCAGAGCCTCTCTACACAACACCTGGGGCCAGGAGTCAAATCTCTCTGGGTGATCCGGATACGACTGGTCCTCTCTGACCAGCGTCACCTTTCTGTTGTCCTCAGACAGAGAGAGGAGTCTGTGGGCTGTGTTTGGGTCCAGTGTGAGTTCACAGGCATCTGACGGAGAACAAGACATGATGAGCTACTGAACCCTTCTTCATCTTCATCATCATCATCATCATCACTAGTACTGCTTCAAGCATTGACATCTTAGATATGCTAGGATGCTAAATCCGAGGACACACACACACACACACACACACACACACACACACACACACACACACACACACACACACACACACACACACACACACACACACACACACTTCAACACTTCAGACATCATAACTTGGTCAAAATTCAACCGTTTACCATCACTCAAACTATTAAACAAATCTACACATTTGTATCTTCGATAGTATTTAATCAGAATTTCGATATCATTTATACTTTTTTCAGAATCACAGTTTTAGTTTCACTTCAGATTAGTTTTCAGTTGGTCTCACTCTAGCCGTTTGCCTCAGCTGTTGCTCGTTGAGCAATCAGTGGACATCACAGCACTCTGGAGGAGTCTGGTTAAAGTCACGTGGTGGAGGGTAGTGTGGTCTTTGTTAGTCTCTGGCCGTTTCTCAATACCAAGTACGCAAACTACGGACTCGCGGACTTGGAAGTGCGTACTTGGCAAGTCCAGACTTCCAAGTACAGACTTCCGAGGACGCGAGTACGCACCTGTGACGTCACCACCTCAGCTCTGTTAACTGCTTTACGGCCTCATGTAGGCATACACTACTGAACAATTTAAACTAATGATATAAAACTAAACCCCAGCCTCTTTCATTTTAAAATAGTATGTCAATATTTTGAATGAATATAAATGAAAAGATATGCTTATCGTGTGTATAAGCTATTCACACAACTTTTTATATGTAGGGTACAGATGCGCGTGCCTAACTGGCTATGTAGTTGGAGAGTAGACTATTGATATAATAATAATAACGAATGAGCGAGAAATGACTCTATTAGAACACACACACACACACACACACACACACACACACACACACACACACACACACAAATTATAATAAACAAAACCCCAGCCTCTTTAATTTTAAAATAGTATGTCAATATTTTGAATGAATAGGCCTACATTTTTGTTATATATGTCAAATGTTCCTATATATAGCCTATTATTATAGCTTACATACTAATATTTAAAAACAAGGGAATGCGAAATGCATCCTGGGATATTTAACGGTCCAAGTCCACACAAGTCACCTCCGATGCGTCCTCGGTGGAACGGCCAGTTTAACAACGCATGGAGAACACACACGGGTTTTACGACTGTACTTGACTTGATGCGTACTTGGAATAGGAACAGTACTTGGGCTACGACTGATGACGTTTCACGAGAACGCAAAGTACACAAGTACAGACGAGAACGCAAATTCAGAAACGGCCTCTCTCTCTCCCTCATGGACTACAACAATGACTCTCAATCAAGCTACTCCTTCCCATTACAGTTACATCGCCAAACCCCCCCTCTCTGGCCGAGGGGGAGGCGTTGGCGTTCTTCATAAACAATCCCTGTCCATCACTGAACTGAACCTCAACCTCCCATCTATCTCATCCTTTGAACACCTTGCCTTCTCCCTCCCCAACTCCATCACCACTGTTCTAATCTACTGTCCTCTGCAGCCACACCCATCTTTTCTCTCTGAACTGTCTGAACTCCTCACCATTGCGTCCTCTCTCTCTTCCCGCCTCCTAGTTACCGGTGACTTCAACATCCACACGGACAAGCCGACCGCCCCACTGACATCTGACTTCCTCTCCCTTCTCGCCTGTTTCCACCTCACCCAACACATTGACTTCCCCACCCATACCAAAGGCCATATCCTCCACATAGTCTGCTCCGCCTCCCTACCCGTATCTAACCCCCATCCTCTCCCCTTCCCACTCTCTGATCATCTCTGCATCCTCTTCTCCGCTCCTCTACCCTCACCCCATAATCCCAAAAAGCGCTCCATTTCCTACCGCAACATCAAACCAGTCAACCCACTCTCACTCTCCCAGCTCATGTCCTCTGCCTTCCCCTCTGACTCTGCCCCCTCTTCCCCTGACGACTATGCCATCATGCTCAACTCCATCCTTTCTGACTCCCTTGACTCCGTTTCCCCCTGGAAGACTTCCTCTGTCTCATTCACTAACTCCGCCCCCTGGTACACCCCGGAACTCCGCACCATGAAACAGACTGGCCGCCAACTCGAGCGGTTATGCAAGCGAACCCGCCTCACCGTTCACGCCGAAGCCTACAAACATCACATCTCCTCCTACCGTGACGCTCTCCATGCTGCTAAATCCGCCCACTTCTCCACCCTCATCAACAGCACCAACCGGAACCCCCGCATCCTGTTCTCCACCGTCAACAAACTGCTCCAGCCGCCGGACATTAATCCACCCTCCTCACCTGACCTCTGTAACTCTTTCCTCCTCGCCTTTAACCATAAAATCTCCCAAATCAACAGCTCCCTGACTGCCGCTGTTAGTAACTCCTCCACCCCCACCATTCCTGTCCCCCGCCCCCCCCCTCCCTGACCACCCACCCTCCCCTTCTCTCACCGCCTTCTCACCTGTTGACATTTTGGACATTATCACTGCGTCCAAGACAACCACCTGCTCTCTCGACCCCCTCCCAACGACTCCAACCGAGGCTTGCCTCCCTGTCCTCACCCCCCACCTCACCACCCTCTTCAATCAGTCCCTATCCCTTGGTCATGTTCCCTCTGTCTACAAACTTGCCTCCATCACCCCCATCCTCAAAAAGCCCACCCTTGATCCAGCCAACCTCTCCAACTACCTCCCCATCTCCAACCTGCCGTTCCTCTCCAAAACTCTGGAACGCATTGTCGCCGCCCAACTCCACACCCACCTCCGGTCAAACAACCTCTATGAACCCCTCCAGTCAAACAACCTCTATGAACCCCTCCAGTCAAACAACCTCTATGAACCCCTCCAGTCAAACAACCTCTATGAACCCCTCCAGTCAAACAACCTCTATGAACCCCTCCAGTCAAACAACCTCTATGAACCCCTCCAGTCAAACAACCTCTATGAACCCCTCCAGTCAAACAACCTCTACGAACCCCTCCAGTCAAACAACCTCTATGAACCCCTCCAGTAAAACAACCTCTACGAACCCCTCCAGTCAAACAACCTCTATGAACCCCTCCAGTCTGGCTTCCGCCCGCTTCACAGCACTGAAACTGCCCTTGTCAAAGTCATCAATGATCTCCTCACCTCTGCAGACTGCGGTGCCCTTAACATCCTGCTTTTCCTAGACCTCAGCGCAGCCTTTGATACTGTACACCATTCCATCCTCCTCAAAAGGCTGCGCCAACAGGGTGTTGAGGGCACCGCACTCGACTGGCTCACCTCCTACCTCACCGACAGGCAACAGTTCGTCTCCCTCTCTGGCCACACATCCACCCTCTCTCCTGTCACGCAGTGGGTCCCTCAGGGCTCAGTCCTCGGCCCCCTTCTTTTCATCTGCTACCTCTTGCCCCTTGGTCACATCATCCGCAAACTCAATCTCGACTTCCACTGTTACGCAGATGACACTCAGATGTACATCAGTACCAAAACCACCCAAAACCCTCCCCTCACCCACATCGTAACCTGCATCTCTACAATAAAAACATGGCTGACCCACAACTTTCTCAAACTTAACAGCGACAAAACAGAGCTCCTTCTCATAGGCACCAAATCCACTCTCAATAAAACTGGACCCATCTCACTCACCATTGACGCCTCGACCATCACTCCCTCCCCCCTGGCACGCAATCTTGGTGTTATCCTGGACCCCACCCTCTCCTTCGATCCCCATGTCAGCTCCATTGTCAAGACCTCCTACTTTCACCTCCGCCGCATCGCCAAAATCAGACACTGCCTCTCCCCCCCTGCTGCTGAATCCCTTATCCACGCCTTCATCTCCTCCCGTCTTGACTACTGCAACTCCCTCCTCACTGGCGTCACCTCTCATTCCCTCCATAGACTCCAAATGGTCCAAAACTCTGCTGGACGCCTCCTCACTCACACCCGGTCCTGTGAGCACATCACTCCCGTTCTCCACACTCTCCACTGGCTCCCCGTCAAACAACGTATCAGCTTCAAAATACTCCTGCTGACTTTCAAAGCTCTCCACCACCTGGCCCCGCCCTACCTGTCTGACCTCCTCATCCCCCATCGCCCCTCCCGAGCCCTCCGATCCTCCTCCACTCTCTCTCTAACCGTACCACCCTCCAAACTGAACACATTCGGTGACAGAGCCTTCTCCAGGGCAGCCCCCTGACTATGGAACTCTCTTCCCCAACCTGTCCGCGACTCTCCCTCACTTCCCACATTCAAATCCACTCTAAAAACCTCTCTCTTTTCCCAAGCCTACGACCTCCCCTACCCATAACCACCTTCATCCCTGCCCCTGCCCATGTCCCCCTGACACCTTTCATGTTTTTTATGTCTTCCACAATGTAAGCGTGTTTGGGTCACTGAAAAGCGCTATATCAATTTCATGAATTATTATTATTATTATTATTATTAACAGTAGAACACGTATAGTTAAAAGCTTAAACAGCCTCGTTGGTGGATAGCAGCATAGGCTCTGTTTGATTGAATAAGGGTTGTATTTCTTGCCTACTACCTCCCACCGATCCACTGCCTCTCTGTCCTCTCCCTACGCTTCAATCACGTAATGATGATGATCTGACAATGCACGCACATTGTAAAAATAAACAAATAAGGAATGTATCACTACTTATTAATTAATTACTACTAATTATTATTACATAGTTCATGCGTTATATAAGCACCAGTAAAAAAAAGTGTGTTTGTTGTGTGTCAAGTTGTTAACTGATGCTATAGGTTAGACTACGACATAGTAATGTTACCAATAAAAAACATCATAAACATGGCAACATAATTCACTATCTTGCTCAAGGAGTAATTACTCATACATGCTCACACTAATGGTTCAATGCAGTTTGAAGTTTGTTTGAAATAGCGTACCTCATCATCACCCGAAAGAATGGGATGACAGGTTGCCATAGCTTCTTGGCACATACCGCCTACCGTAGTTGCAACCAGGTTGCAACGTCCATTTTAAAAAGCGAGCACTGTTCGTTTGAATGCACTATATCATTTTACCACGAGATGGGAGTAATTCCTACACAGTGTCCCTTTAAGCTATGTAGCTTTATCATGTTTTCAACCTCACTTTACACTGCAGCACTCACAACATTGTCTTCAGGGAAAAACATTTGACATGTTTCATTTTGTTCTGTAAAATAAATCTTTATATTTTAAGAATATTGAATGTACATTTGACAGCCCTAAATCAAACAAATCAGATACTTACACTTGTTTAGAGCTGATCTCAGGTCAGCCACCTTCTCCAGCTCCATGTTCAGTGTCTCCTCCAGCTGATCCTGGGATCTCCTCACGAGGTTAGTAGGGGGAGAGACTGGTGAGGCTACAAGCAGAGGAAAGCCAAGAAGAGGTTCAATATGAAGACCCTGATTGGGAAGACATTCAAGAACATGGTGTTCAAGAACACCACCTGTGTTCGGAGCAGAGTGGAATGATCACATTGTGTTTTGGGGAGACAAAAAACATAGGATTTCATTCATGTTCTCGAGATGATTGGTCTTGTTTTAGTAACAGTGATAAAATGGCATCAATTTTGGGTTCAATTGCTCTTCAAAAAGAATATGACCGAACAGCGGTATGGGCGGTGTGGCACAGTATCATACCGGAGACATTCTGGATCATTGGACAACCCTAAGATGAATCAAACTAAACAAACACTTACACTTCTTTACATCTGGTTTAGGGACAGGCACCTTCCCCATCTGCATGTTTAGTGTCTTCTTCAGCTGATCCAGGGCTCTCCTCAAGGTCCCTACGTATGACGGAGGACGGACCTCCACCGTCGTCCAGTCCCTGGTGGGTGGAGGATCCTTCAGGGATCTGAAGGTCTGGAGGAGGTGGAGGTGGTCTTCAGTGTGTGAGAGCTGCTTCACCTCTGATCTTCTATTGGTCAGATCTTCTATCTCCTGCTCCAGCTCTTTGATGAGGCCTTCAGCTTCTGTCTCTGTGGATTTCAGTTTCTCTTTAACCGTTTGGTTGTGATCATCCTGGCACTTTTCAACAGAGCGCTTCAGAGCAGTGAAGACCTGCACACCATCGGCTATCTCTTTGTCTGCGTCTGCTTTGCTACGTCCCACTGTGTCTCTGATGTCCTTAATCTTTCGTTGTCTCTCCTGGATCATCTGCTGAACTTCAGCCTCTATCTTCCCCAGCTGGGCCGTCTTCACTTCATATTCCTCCTTTAGAGGTACAACAGGATGGGACTTGTGGTCCGTCACTGTGCACAACAGACACACACACACCTGTTCAGTCTGGCAGAAGAGCTCCAGGAGTCGGTCGTGTTTCTTACACACCCTGTCCTCCAGACGGTCCATAGGCTCGACCAGCTGATGTTTCTTCAGTCTTGCGACTCTCTGATGAGGCTCCAGGTGAGTTTGGCAGTAAGAGGTAAAACACGTCAGGCAGGACTTCACGGCCTTCAGCTGGGTCCCAGTACAGACGTCACAGGGAACTTCTCCTGGTCCAACACAAGGCTGCTCTTTGATTCGTACAGAACTTCTAAACCGATCAACCATCCCTGATATGAAGGTATTGACCTGTAAATCAGGTCTTGTGTGGAACAGCTTGTTGCAAACAGGACATTTGTACTGGACTTGGTCATCCCAGAACGTTGTAATACAGGTTCTACAGAAGCTGTGTCCACATGGTGTGGAGACTGGGCTGTTGAACACATCCAGACAGATGGAACAGGAGAAGTCCTCTTCAGACCAGGAAGTAGCAGAGGCCATTCCTAGAAAACATGGATAACAATAGTAAAATAACAGTTGAACTCGTTCAAATGCAAGTGCTTTATACGTTATATATTTTGTTGTTTCAAGCTGAAATCTTCATCCAATAGGAGGTACAACATGAAGTCCTGCAGACAGGACAGCTTCACTGAGGATGAGGGGTCAATATTTTGGACTCACCTTACAATGTTTGTCCGATTATTTAGTTTAATTTAAATTAAAGGATTTATACATTCTCAAAGTACATTTATATCAATTATTGTCTAAAATATGGGATAAGTTTGTGTCCAAAAACAACGTTTGCATAGGGTGAGAAGTCTCAGACTTCTGCCCAGTTGAAACAGCCGAGTGTCACAACGCTACACTTTCACTTTTAACATGGAAGCACTTTTTCTGTCCCTGAAAACAAACTAGAGGTTCAAATACAACGTATCCAAATGACACAAAACCACAACATTGGAAGTTATTCAAATAGTCATGACGTCCGTAATCGATTAATTGCAGATTTGATCTAATAAGCATATTTCACTGACTGAAGTGATCTACTGCTTTCATAAGTATTGCAAAATGAAAGTCATAGACACCCTCAATTTTGAAAAAGTGAGAAAGTCTGAAAAGCATTTTTTTAACGAATACAAAAAAGTAGTCCCTCCTGGCTGCAAAGTGTACGGCGGTTGCTATACAACACACGGTAGCGTCCTTCAGAGAGAAGGCTAGAGACGGTAGCTTGGTTCGCCGGCAATTTAGCCTACTATCGAGCAGTTCACTCACCGTGTGCCTATTGCTTTACAACATTTCCACCCTCTCCATCAATCAACATATTTTTAGGCTTCAGTAAACTATGCTATTGCTTTTATATATAAATAAACAACAGTTCAAGTTAGGCGCGGAGTGATACTGAACTCTGTAAACTGAACGGTATACACGCAATATAGAACAGTTGGGAACCAATCAGATTGCTTGATTTAAGCCACCTGTTTTATAAATTCTCACAGAACTAATGCTGTAAATTGTACAGGGAACCCTCTAACCTAGGGATGTAACGGTATGAAAATTTTACCTCACGGTTATTGTGACCAAAATTATCCCGGTTTTCGGTATTATCGCAGTATTTTTAAAAGTGTGTTCAATATGTTCAGAAAGCACTGATAGGCCTACGGAAACTGAAATAGTTAAGTGTTTATTATATTTACTCATATTATCAAAAGTGCAACTTTTAACATCAAAGGAACAAGGGTTCAGCGTGTAAACAGCTTATTTGTCAGGAACATTTACAGTAGTGCAGGTTTAATCCAAACATTCAAGACATAAAGAACAATATGTAAACAATTACTCGCTCTCCGTCTCCCGCCGACACTTCCTCCGCAGATCGCCGTGACAGCGACCTCCTCCTCTCCTCCTCTTCCCCCGCTCAGCGCCCGGCTACAACCCATAGCGGGAGTTGTTTTGTACTTTGACTCTTGTGTATAAATACTACGACGACGGCGACTACTACTACTTAAGACAGAGAGAACTGAGATCTGGTTCATTTCCCCGCACATCAGGCTTGAGGGAAGCCCAGGCTGATCGTCCGCTGAACTCCTATATAACGGAGTTAGTAACTGAATTACTCTATAATATACTACTATCTACTGCTTTGTCGAATCTGTTTGGTGTTTGCGTGTGCGTGTGGCACGCGTATCCTGGCATGTGTGTAAAAACACCCTCCGATTGGCTACCATGAAACACGACTCTGCCTTAGCCAATCATAATCACTTATCTCGTTGTTAACCCACCCGGTCTCCGTCCTCACTAGCAGTTTGTGTGTGCAGCCAGGGGTGCGTTCGGATTACGCAGTTTATTCAATCAATTCATAGTAACGCACCGCATTTAACTGTCAGTAACGCTAACAGCGTTGTAACGACGGAAAAATTAGTTAGATTACCCGTTACTGAAAAAATAACAGCGTTACCTAACGCCGTTATTTTAAACAGCCTTATTCCAAACACTGCTCAGATGAAGCGCTGGGAAGGATTTAAGCACACGGTTTCCACACCGCGGGCGCGGTTATCCACCGAGATAATAATTTTATTTGAAATGAAAACGGTAATTGTTATTGACAACATTTTTATCGCGGTTTACCGTTACACCGGTAACCGTTACATCCCTACTCTAACCTGAATGGACTTTGAAGGGTTTGAGACCAGAGTTCTGTCAGGGTTAGAGTCCTAGAATCCGGGTTGGACTCCCAGAGAAAGTGGGTATACCACGTGGGTATACCAGAGAGACTGTTGATCTGATCTTAAATACATTGCACTTTCTAAAATGCTTTTTTAACTTTAGCCTTTATTTCTATTTATTTTTATTTTACTATCTATTATTTTCTTTTTATTGTATGACAATGTTAATATGTGAAGCACTTTGAGTCTGCCTTGTGTATGAAAAGTGCTATATAAATAAAGTTGCCTTGCCTAACCTGGTGCATCATTAAAAATATTAATGTTTAAATTAAGAATTGACCCCAAAGCACTTCATGTACTTTTTTATCAAACATGACCAACAGCCTGTCAGCCTGTTGGTCATGTAAGTACCAATGCAGTATCAATGCATAGAACAACACTGCCACCTACTGGTTGAGGAGGGCGGGCCATTTGTGAATCACGAGCTATTTGCTTGTGGATCTGTGCGGATCTTCGACAAGAATGTCTCAAAAATGCGTAAGTGAGGAAAGAGATGCGCGTGCGTGAGTAATGATCCACAAATGCTGAGTTATACTTCACGAGCAGAATTTTCAGTTTTGCAAATGGCTTTTTGTTTTTACAAATGGAAAATTGTGTATTTACAAAAACACAATATATTTGTACTTTTTTATACTTTTATATATAAGTATGTAAAAACCAAAATACAAGTTACAAATTATAAATTTGTATTTGTGGATAGCAAAACACGTGTGCAAATCAAAAATATTTGTAGATCACCATCTGTGCGTTTACAGATATTAATGAGACAAATTTAAGCCCATACTATTCAGGATGGGACATTGCAGACATTCCAATGTCATGCCTGTTAAATGTGTGATTAATGTGCGGCTATCGGCTTTAGAAACTGGATAGATTACCATGTCTACATCATCCTCTGGCCAAATCATTTTTAGGGTAATTTTAAGGGATTGTAACCTTTTCATCAAAGACCCGCCTCTCTCCTCCTCATTAGCCTTTAAAGCTACAGGAACGTTTGTGGAGCTCATTGTGGGACTGGCCCGTAGCGGCTGGAACTCTGCACCAAGGATGAATTTCGGGAATGAGTCTTCAAATACTGTATTAGGGGCCACTAACACCGATATAAAGGCATCCGTAAAGTAGCATGGGACCTTTAGTGCCCCACTTCACTCAAAAAGAATAGAACAGTGGAATATGACTGCATGATTAATATGACTACATGATCAATATGACTACATGATTAATATGACTGCATGATTAATATGACTGCATGATTAATATGACTACATGATTAATATGACTGCATGATTAATATGACTGCATGATTAATATGACTGCATGATTAATATGACTACATGTCTAATATGGCTACATGATTAATATGACTACATGATTAATATGGCTACATGATTAATATGACTACATGTCTAATATGACTACATGATCAATATGACTACATGATTAATATGGCTACATGATTAATATGGCTACATGATTAATATGACTACATGATTAATATGACTACATGATTAATATGACTACATGTTTAATATGACTGCATGATTAATATGACTGCATGATTAATATGACTACATGTCTAATATGACTACATGATTAATATGACTACATGATTAATATGACTGCATGATTAATATGACTACATGATTAATATGACTACATGATCAATATGACTACATGTCTAATATGACTGCATGATTAATATGACTACATGTTTAATATGACTGCATGATTAATATGACTACATGTTTAATATGACTACATGTCTAATATGACTACATGATTAATATGACTACATGATCAATATGACTACATGTCTACTATGACTGCATGATTAATATGACTACATGTTTAATATGACTACATGTCTAATATGACTACATGATTAATATGACTACATGATCAATATGACTACATGTCTACTATGACTACATGATTAATATGACTACATGATTAATATGGCTACATGTCCAATATGACTACATGATTAATATGGCTACATGATTAATATGACTACATGATTCATATGACCGTGTGATGTCTAGAGAAAGCGCATTCTGGTTACAAAAAGGTTACAGAAAGCTTAGCTGAAAGAAGACAGTGCACGTGCGTATATTTGCATAACGCGATCTGATTGGGTGACGGATCCGTCGCTGCCTGAAAAGTTAAAGACCGGGTAAACCAAAAATAATTATGGGTTTTGAGTTTATAATACCACAGGAAAATATATTATTAACCACCCTGCCAAATTTGAAGGACTAAAAAAATCGGCCGGATCTATATCGTAAAAACGCGGCAAGTGTTTGTCTCTTGCTGTCATGTCTTACTTTCAGTCACTTGTATGTGCTGACAAAGAGCTTTATCTTATCCTATATCCTATATCCTATCCTTTATCTTAATCTATCTTATCCGAGTGTCTACAGCCGGCGACCAAGGGAACACCCACCTAGACTCAACGCTGTGGGGGAAGACCAACTGTGAAAGATCCACTTTTAAAAAAATATACGGACAACAATCGACCCGATCATGATAATTTTTTTAATATATAGCCCTTTGACAGCATATACAAGTGATTCAAACCAAGAAATGACAGCGGACAAGCGTTTGACAAAGGTTTAAAATACCGCCTTTTTGCATGAGTGTGTATGGGGAAAACGGTTTGTTTTCCCCCACGGCCCTGACCGGAAGTGACGTTTCCTTGCTTGCCGACTCGGTCTATAAAATTATGCTTCAAAGTTGATGAAAAATGAGCAGTAATCCCTGGCTCAGGACGGTGGGGGCGTGTGCGCTGCAGGCCAGGAAACCACGCCCATCACCGGAGAGGTCCAACGGGCAAGCCAACTGCAAACTGACAATTCAAACCAGACTCGTGAGCGGTAAAACCATAGACGGGTGAAACCACAGAATGCTAGTGCGCGGTTAATGTATTTATACCTAGAGGGCAGCAGGGGGCGGGTTTATGTGAGTAGGACCGCTTTACGTAAAGCGGTCATCGATGTAGACCCGCCCATTTTAAACCTGCACACAGAACATTCTCTGAGGCCTAGCTCCTCAAGGAAATGATGAATGGGAAAAATATTTTTTACATGTTTTGAGGGACACATTTAAGGCCTAATTAATATGATAAGAAGAAAAATACTGAATTTGGTTTACCCGGTCTTTAAACTTGACGGACGGACCCACAATGCACTTCGGGAGCGTCCCACGCAAGGCCAACGCCTTTCATACCCGCTGCGCGTCCGTCGACGGGCTGCAGCTGCGGGCGAGAGGGTCCGCGATCTGCCTCCGTAGCGGCTCCAACGCGGCGTGCAGGTGGACCCCGACACGGGTCCGTTTCGCGGATAGGGTTACGGTTAGGTTTAGGTTTAGGGTGAGGGTTAGGTTTTAGGGCTAGGGTGAGGGTTAGGGTGAGGGTGAGGGTTAGGGTTAGGGTGAGGGTTAGGGTGAGGGTGAGGAGTCAGCGTGTGAGTTTGCCTGACAGGCTGCCTGTCCGATCCTAGCGCTCCCCTAGTTCACATCATAACCCGCTGTAGGGCCGGTCCGTACGGGGTCACACCGCGGGGAGAGAGGCGCGGAGGTTGTGTTGTTTTACTCACCTGGTTGCGGTTGCTGTCGGTCAGACTGTGTGTGTCCCAAAACGTGTTGTGTTGTTCTCCTGAGGGAGAGAACTGCTTCCTCCTCGTCGGGTTTCTGTCAACCTTAAGTTTCGTTTCTCGAACATCACGTCCTCTCCTGGCCCCGCCCCCACGGACACACGCCCCGTGTGTGAGTGTGTGTGTGTGTGTGTGTGTGTGTGTGTGTGTGTGTGTGTGTGCGCGCGTGTGTGTGTGTGTGTGTGTGTGTGTGTGTGTGTGTGTGTGCGCGTGCGTGTGTGTGTGTGTGTGTGTGTGTGTGTGGAAACTTTCGCTTTCCCTGAAAACACGTGACACTGTGAGGTATTCGAGGCTGTGATTGGCTGTCAGAGAGAAGGCGGTTGTCTGGACTTCCCAGCATTTTATATTATCTTTAGGTTATTGGTTTATTATAATGATGTGATATTGTGAAGTGTGTCTGTGTAACGCTTATCAATCTCACTATAGAGAAAACAACGTTAGGTAATGTTTCAATAGATTGTTCTTTTCTGAGCCGTGTGGTAAACTTAACTTTACGTTGAACATCCAGGTGATTAATTTGTCTCAATGCGATCTAAAGTGAAGAGAAGGACGAGACAGAAGTCCTTTGACTGTCCTTCTATTTAAATCACAAGTTAAAAAACCTTCACTTCTCTTCAACCAGTAGAAACAGAGCGTGAAGCGTGTGTGTGAGTGAGTGAGTGAGTGAGTGAGTGAGTGAGTGAGTGAGAGAGTGAGTGAGCGAGACAGACAGACAGACAGACAGACAGACAGATAAACAGACAGAGAGAGAGAGACAGAAGCTGCTTTCACACATGTCCTCCGTCTTTTCTCCGCATTTGTGGATCAGGAGGTTTGACCGTGAGGGTCATTCACACTGACTCACACTTGACTTTGAATCGAGGATATTGTCTCGGCTGTTCTTTATTTTGGGCCGTGGGTACAGCAGGCAAGATCAGCTCGACTCCACGCTTTCAATCATTTAAAAAACCTGCAACTTCAAACAATTATTTTATTTATTTTACAATTCAAAAATGAAGGAAATGATACTGGGAAACAAATAGCCATTATAAGCAACGAGTGAACTTAATAAGCGATCAAAATACTCTTTTCAACCACCGCCTCTTTCCCTTGACATTTAGTTTTCACCTGACATATGCAACAGATGTTTA
>NW_028178739.1:0-7175 GCF_964030765.1 Micromesistius poutassou | reverse complement strand
AGGGCGTTGAGCAGACTCGCTTGTATTCAAAGCGACTTGCAATAAGTCTGTTTGTCAGAAGGAAGAGAAACAACACTATAGCCGTTTCTCAATTCGCGTTCTCGTGTGTTCTCGTGTACGTTGCGTTCTCGATAAACGTCATCAGTGGTAGCCCCAAGCACTGTTCCGATTCCAAGTACGCGAGTACTGTCGTAAAACCCGGAAGTGTTCTCGGTGCGTTCTCGATGAGGCCGTTCTACCGAGGACGCATCGGAGGTGACTCGTGTGGACTTGGGACCGTTAAATATCCCAGAATGCATCATCGAGTCCGCTGCTGTTCCAATTGCAGGTGCGTACTCGCGTTCTCGGAAGTCTGTACTTGAAAGTCCGGACTTGCCAAGTACGTACTTCCAAGTCCGCGAGTACGTAGTCCGCGTACTTGGTATTGAGAAACGGCTTATATCTCTGTGGGTGCAGTGAGGATGTTCACAGAACCAAGAGCCAAGCGCTAAACCATCACCAGGTTAACCCGTTCCCCGTACACAACAGAGACAAGCCAGGATAGGAGGATGTAAACCAGTCTACCTGAAGACTGCCACCGTGGGGACTCGACCCCATCACGGTCGATACAACCCTGATTTGTGTCCGATGACTCAGAGAGCCGACCGCGGCAGAGCCCTCGCTCAGCCTCAGGGTGAAGACGGTAGATAACGCTGAGAACCGTTCGGGTCCTGATGCTGCGGCCGTTGCCATGGGGACAGGGTGCCGCGGCTCCATCAGAGCTGACGTCCCCCCCCCCCACCCTAGATGAACTCCGACCCGGGCTGATCACCCAACACCTCCTCTTGTGTCTCCCCAGGGCCGCGTGGTTCCCGCCGAGGCCAGGAGGGTCCGCATGGCGGTCCTCCCCAGACCCAGCCTGGAGGTGCTGGAGGACCCCTCCCCCATCAGGTCTCTCCCGCCCCGCCCCGCCCCCCCGCCCGTCTCCCCCTCCCCTCCTCCTCCTCCTCCTCCCCCCCCCGCCGCCGCCGCTACCGCCTACGACCTCCTGGACGACCCCGACGACCTGCTGCTCCTGTCCCGCAAGCTGCAGATCCTGGAGACCGGGAGTGAGGAGGAGGAGGAGGAGGAGGAGGAGAGGGTCAGAGGGGGAGTTGGGAGGAGGGAGGAGGAGGAGAGGGTCAGGGGAGGAGGTGGGAGGAGGGAGGAGGAGGAGAGGGTCAGAGGAGGAGGTGGGAGGAGGGAGGAGGAGGAGAGGGTCAGGGGAGGAGGTGGGAGGAGGGAGGAGGAGGAGAGGGTCAGGGGAGGAGGTGGGAGGAGGGAGGAGGAGGAGAGGGTCAGAGGGGGAGGTGGGAGGAGGGAGGAGGAGGAGAGGGTCAGAGGGGGAGGTGGGAGGAGGGAGGAGGAGGAGAGGGTCAGGGGAGGAGGTGGGAGGAGGGAGGAGGAGGAGAGGGTCAGAGGGGGAGGTGGGAGGAGGGAGGAGGAGGAGAGGGTCAGAGGGGGAGGTGGGAGGAGGGAGGAGGAGGAGAGGGTCAGAGGGGGAGGTGGGAGGAGGGAGGAGGAGGAGAGGGTCAGAGGAGGAGGTGGGAGGAGGGAGGAGGAGGAGAGGGTCAGAGGGGGAGGTGGGAGGAGGGAGGAGGAGGAGAGGGTCAGAGGGGGAGGTAGAGGGAAAGAGGAGGAGGTCAGAGGGGGAGTTGGGGGGAGGGAGGAGGAGAGGGTCAGAGGGGGAGGAGGTGGGGGGAGCAAGGAGGAGAGGGAGGAGAGGGTGGAGGGCGTCTGGAGGTCGTCGGTGGCGGCGGCGGCGTCTCGTCTCCTCACCCCGCCCAGCGCCCCGCGCGACATGGAGCTGATCATCACAGAGGAGGAGGAGGGGGAGGAGGAGGAGGAGGAGGAGGAGGAGGAGGAGGGGGAGAAGGAGAAAGTCTGGCTCCCTGCCCAGGAGGAGGTGCACGAGGAAGGTAAAGCCCGGAGCAGCCCAGCCAGGGCGAGAGAGGGGGAGAGAGAGGGGGAGAGAGAGGGGGAGGAGGGTTCCAACAAGAGATCCTCCATCTCGCTTTTCTCTTCCCCCTCTCAAGGCAGCCTGGTGTCGGAATTCCTGGCGGCGTTGACGTCCGACCGGAGGTCAGTGATCGGAGCGCTTATGGAAGAGGAGGAAGAGGAGGAGGTGGAGGAGGAGGAGGAGGAGGAGGAGGAGGAGGACCTGGTCTTCAGTCTGGAGCTGGAGCGGGGCGATCGAGGGCTCGGCCTGGCGCTGGTCGACGCGCGGGTGAGTTTGAAGGAATACCGACTCGCGGTCGTGGAGGAGAGGAGAGCGGGCTCGGAAACCCCTGGCTCTGACTGCCGTCCGGATCGGGTTTGGTTTGGTTCGGCCGCACAACGTCAGAGCCGCTCTCAGACTCTCTCAGTCAGAGCGGGATCTACGGCCCCCCCGGGCCAGGCGCGTTCTCGTGTGTTTCCCTGAGGAGCCTTCATGTGGTGGTGGAACGGCCACGTGTGAGAGAGGGGTGAGGGGGGGGGGGGGGGGCCGCCTCCCAGTGCTCATCATGAATCACAGCGGAAAAAAAACACAAAACGATTCGTTTTTCCGTACCGACTCGTTATCTCAGCTGTCTGAGTGCGGACGAGAAGCTGCCGCTTTCAGAAATTCAGTTTCATCGTAAACACGGCAGCTGTTAAATAAAAAATTTAAAAAAACTATTAGATAATAAATAATAAAACTATTTGTCCGTGAAACGAGACGTTGAGGTAGCGGTTGATCGTTTTGTTTCCAAACTTTCCCCCTCCCGGCGGTCAGACGTAGACCTGGAGAACGCCGCCATCTGCTGGTCAAATACTGAACCGCACCCGAGGCTCTTAAACGGTTAGGGGGATTACAGCTTACGGGTTTACCACTCCAACAAGGTGCTCTTTTGTTTGTTGTTGGACCACAAACTCATTTCCCTTAAGCTCCTTGGATTGAGCGGCGGCAAAGCCCCAGCTCAGCTGAGAAACGGTTAATCTAAACCCTCTGTGGGTAAAGTCGCCATTTAAAGACCACATCTGAATATGTTTCAAACCCATAAAAAGGTACAAGCAAAAAGTGGTTCTCTGAACGTCCTCACTGCACCGACAGCGATATAGTGTAGAGAGTTTCTCCTTCTTCTGACAAATGTTCTTATTGTAAGTGTCTTTGGATTAAAGCGTCTGCCAAACACCCTGAATAAAAAAAAGTAAAATATAAACGCCCACACGCACACACACACACACACACACGTCCTCCTCTCGCCAGGTGATTATCACACACACACGCACACACACACACACACACACACGTCCTCCTTCGTGTGGATCACTGACCCCGGTGTCCCCTCTCTGTTCTGTGACCCCCTGACCCCTGGCGGGTCCAGGACCCGTCCCTGAGGGCCGCGGGGATCTTCATCCGGGCGGTGGTGCCGGACTCGCCCGCCGGCCGCAGCGAGAGGCTGATCCCGGGGGACCGGCTCCTGGCCGTGAACGGGACCAGCCTGCTGGACGTGGACCTGGACCTGTGAGGACCCACCGACCTGCCGTCTGTCGCCTTCGGGGGCTGCTCGGCCCCCCACAGCGCGTTCGCCCCCAGAGCACCTCTCCGTGGCTCACCTTTGCTCCGCTGCGTTTTCCCCCGCTTCCCATTCTACCCTTTTACCCTCTAAGCTCTTTTTCTTTTTCTCTCCTCTAATTCCTCCTTTTGGTTCCCCCCCTCCTGAGAGGCAGAGACATCGATTTGCGATGTGTGTTTTGTCGCTGTCAATCTAATAACTTCCGGTTATGTGTACGGAAAAAAGGCCTCTTTGGTTGGGTGTCAGCAGACTGTGTAGTCATGTATTCATTCGGTTACATTTACATGTACATTCAGGCGTAAGTACATTTGTCAGAAGAAAGAGAAACAACAATATATCTCTGTGGGTGCAGTGAGGATGTTCATAGAGCCAAGCACTAACCATCACTAGGTTAACCCGTTCCCTGTAGACACTAACCATCTCTAGGTTAACCCATTCCCCGTATACACTAACCATCACTAGGTTAACCCGTTCCCCGTAGACACTAACCATCACTAGGTTAACCCATTCCCCGTATACACTAACCATCACTAGGTTAACCCGTTCCCCGTACACAACAGAGATAGCTAGGGTGAGATGCTACACAAAGCTAAGTGCTATTTTTAAGTGCACGACCACCTGGCTGGCTCCTTCATCGGCGTGTGTTGTTGTTAATTAGTTTAATTAGTTAATTAGTGGGACCATTTCAGGAGGACAGAGAGATGAGATGTACTGGGAGAGAGATAGAGCTGCACAAACAAACACACTTTGAACAACCTTTGAGTGTCGACCTTTTATAAAATTGTTAAAAGTTTTCAGAAAAAGTCATCTTGAGAAGGAAAAATAATTGACAGACGAGGTTGGGGGGATTTCAACTTGAGCGAGGCAACAGAGATGACTCTGAGCCTCATGCATCATTCAAACAAGCAATAAGATATTGGAGTTCAGAATCAACACTCCAGTCCACCATATTCTTACCATATGCTTTTCTCTCTCTCTCTCTCTCTCTCTCTCTCTCTCTCTCTCAACACAGTGGTATGGAGCTGATCCAGGCTTCAGGCAACAGACCCAGATTACTGGTGGCCCGCTCTGATTGGACGTCGAGGGATCTGCACTCAAAATGCTGAACGGGTTCATCCCACCACGGGGGGGCGTGTCTCTTTACACCTCAAAAAAAAAAAAATACACAAAAGACACTATGAATCCAAACAATAACTATAAAAGGTTACACATCGACAAACTCCAGATGTAGTGAAGATAAACAAGGTATTAGGGATCGGTATTTAGACGTGAAGATTGAATTGCACTATTTATGTTTTCTTGTGTTTTAAGATGATGTGGAGAACGAGGAAGGTCCCTCACAGGCCACTGGTGTTAATTAGCTGGTTGTTAACGATGTCAGTTTCACACTCGACCGAGGCAGACAAAGGACACAGGGCGGTTTATTGTAGAAGTTTATAGATAACGACACACACTGGTGCTGGTGCTCCACGTTGCCTTGCAGGAGATCTCTCCCTGAGTGCGTGTGGTTATTAAGGGTGGTTTAACCTTTACACACGCTGATTACTCAACGTACAACAGGTGTGCAGCCCCACCCAGCCCCAGAATCCAGTCGGACCGGGCCGTCCACCACACCCTAGCGTCACCCAGTGCCTCTCTGTGCCACCTTGACTTGATCCAGAGGCCATTCCTCTGTTGAATATCGGTCGATAATTAAAAGCTGCTATTTCAAAACTAAACACAAACACATACAAAGAGCTCGCCTCAACTATTTCTGAAGGACACCTCCCTTCCGTAGATTTTTCATCTTTGAATTACGAAACTTTCACTGCAGCGTACCCTTTCATTGATGGTTATTATCAGAGTCATCCACCAGCCACCACCCTAAAGCGCTTCTCTGTTTAAAGGTTAAACAGAGCTCCACCTCTCTTCCTCTCCGCCCTAACCACTAACACCCCCTGTGACTGAGAGATTGTTCCTGTTCGGGGGTTCACCGCGCGGCGAATTGCTTCAGATATGACAAAGAAAAACACCATCAATTTAAATCCTCTTAAAAGTAAAAGCAAATAGCTGGCGGTGAAGATCTCCGTAAGGTATTAAATCCTGATAATGCCAGCCCCGTCTCCGTCAGGTGTTCTGCTCTAAGATCGCTCCTCTCAAATGGGTTTTATTCATTCTTTAAATGACTAAACTATTGTTTGTCTCGTGTCTCTACGTGAGTCATACTAAGTCGTGTCAGTGTTATTATTGTGCTCTGGAGTGAATCAGCGGCCAGTCGCCCACCGCAGAAGAGAGACCCTGTAGTCATGTCATTAAACAATGTATTTACTTCCTCTTTGCTTTGCTTTATTCAATTGCTAATAAAAATGTCCCCAATTACACAACGGCTGAGCAATATTTGTATCAACGTGATATTAAAATCAAACAATATATAACACTTCAAGAGTGTGTAGACAACATCACACAATCAAAATGTCCAAATAAAAACCATATCCTCTCTTAAGCATTCATCACACCGTTCTACTTCTGGCTTCTCCCAGGAAGCCGTCCTTAAGATTCAAAGCTGTCTACTTGGTGTTCGACAAATGCGCTGTTTTGTAAGCAAAATTAGTACAGTCCCTGGACAGCCAGTGTGTGGCCAAAGATTATAACCACAACCAGACAGTTCTGCATGTAACACAAAGATACTACTAAACATGTCTTCAGTCTTCATTTAAAATTTCAATTTGTCCACTTTGATTCCACCAACTGGATCCTCGCGTGTAAAGTGTACTATACAGCAACATGCTAACACTAGGTATTTTGGTTGATTTTAAATCTTTGGTTTCCGGCTCCGTCTCTCGTCTCTCTGGAGGTGGGGTAGTGGGGGGGGGGGGTAGGGTGGGGTTGGGGGGTGGAGACGGTCCGTCCTCCACCGCGCCGGTCAGAGGTGGTTTCTGTGGAGGATCTGATCCAACAGCCTCTGAAGGAGAAAGAGGAGAAGTACAGAAGTCAGACAACTTTCAGAAGTCATTCAGGGGAGCATCGCGCACACGCACGCACACACACACACACACACACACAGTGAGTGGTCGTAAAATAATTTCAGACAGAATTAAACAAATAATAACTCAACACAGTAGAACAATTAGAGCAATAAAACAATAACTGTCGGTGCCGGTAGAGATAACGGACTGGTGATAGAACGAGGCCTTCTGTAGCTCGCGCCATGTGGCTCATTTATAGAAAAGAAAAGGTGATATTGCTCATTTGCATGAATGCAGCGATCATTTTCATTTTGAGTTAAATATGACATATCAAGGAACAATCTGGAGATGGAGTTTGGGTTACAGCAACGATAACCTTTGGGTTTGTTGGGTTTGTTTGTCATTACCCTAACCCTAACCCTGAGGTCAAAGGTCAGAGAGATCTCTGTTGATCGTGACATTTATTGATTGAACAAATCAATAGTTCTCGTAGTAATAAGTAATAAGCTCAGCATAGTAACCTTGAGTTTGATATCTGGCTCATGACTGAGGCTAATTATTTGACTAACTCTCAATTTCATATTATGAACACAAAAGTTGCCAAGAGCAGCACATGGTAGGCCTATATCATATCACATACGACATAGGTCCTATGTCCATAGTGTGTCCTTTG
>NW_028178740.1:0-6996 GCF_964030765.1 Micromesistius poutassou | reverse complement strand
ATTCTGAACGCTCTCCAGCACCACAACATTATGCAGGCTCTGCTTCAAATGCAACCGAGAGAGAGAGAGAGAGAGAGAGAGAGAGAGAGAGAGAGAGAGAGAGAGAGAGAGAGAGAGAGAGAGAGAGAGAGAGAGAGAGAGAGAGAATAGGACGTGGACTACTATAACAGTAGTTCATGTGTGATTATGGTACATTAATATATACGCGTATGTTTTATCATGGCGTTCACCAGGAAGCGGTGTGTTGTTTTACTGTGTATGACACACTGTATTACGGCGCTCATTGCTAGTCAAAGCAAGCAACACAGCGTCCCGTGTGTAGCTGGCTCTTAAATGAAATGCAGTTCCCGTGCCAAATTGAAATCCAATCTGCATCACTCTGCGCACATTGCACTCCGTGTGGGTGTGGGTTGGTGTGCGTGTTGGGATGTGTGTGTGTGTGTTTGTGTTGTTGATTGGGTGTGTTGGGTGGGTGGGCAGCAGGCTCAGGTGTGTGTGTGTGTGTGTGTGTGTGTGTGTGTGTGTGTGTGTGTGTGTGGGGGGGGGGGGGGGTGTGTGTGTGTGTGTCTGGTTGGGTGGGTGTGTTAGGTGAGGGGTGGGCAGGTGTGTGTGTGTGTGTGTGTATGTGTGTGTGTGTGTGTGTGCGGGGGTGTTCCTGTGAGGTATGCCTGGTGAATGACACAGCAGAATTGCAGCGGGCCTGTGGACACTCTCTCAAAGCACTTTGCTTCGCCTCCAAAAAAATCAAAAAGTAAATCACCTTCACGTCATGCCAGACTGGAAATCTAATCAAACATCCAATCACTGAAGACAAAGCACCGTAGCCAGAGTGGGGTCAGCCAGAATCATAACTGGGGGACATTTTCAATAAGGAAATGCCAGAGTTACCTCCCAATGTCACATAGTCAAGACAGAGAGAGAGGGAGGGCTCACAAAGAGGGGATAGTGCCCCAGTTAGCTGATCCATTCAGGGGAAGAGGAGCACAGCATGTGTTTGGGTTTGGTGGATTTTGCAGCAAGCTCCAAAAAAAATATAAAGCTACAGCTAGCTACATAGCCAATAGCACCCCTACCTCCTTCGATCTGAGGGGACGATCGGGGATAAAGAGGGAGCCGAGATGATGCCTCACACACGCATACACACACACACACACACACACACACACACACACACACACACAGACGTTTGCATTAATCTGTAAACATTATGCAGCGCTTTTGAAATTATGTGAGGGATTAATAAAAAAAAAATGCATCAAATGTGGTGTTTGCTGTGTCATTAAACCCAGAAACGTTTACAAAGCAATCCCAGCCAACGGTTGAATTCATTAATGCAATTTATTTTTGTAGATGTTCCGTTTTATTTTTCCATAGCGTACTTTAGATCTTTTTCTGTTTGGCTAGATGGCTCAATTAAAGACCCATGAAAGGGAAAATTACTTTTCTACTAATTTCCTCCTCGAGAGTGTGTGTGTCCCACATACACTCCTCTGACCATAAATAACGCTGATAACACCACTGGGAAGCCCTCCGACTACCATAACAACATCAAACCTTAAAGGATCAACACACATTTGCGCCTTAAGTTTAGCACCTCCCTTTCTCCTGTTGAAATTGGAAACGAGGAACAATCTTCAGAGGCAGAAGACGGTGGCACTTTATCAGGGTCAATGTGTACACACCCACAAATGAACACCGCAAAGGACTTATATTGGAAAAGAATTACCTCGTGACCTATTGCAAATGAAAGCGAGAGGCAGCACCAAGAGAAAGAGCTCGCCCACCCCAAGAGTGCTATCTTTACTCATGTTAACCAGCACAAGAGCGGTGAGTCAGACGCTAAGCTTAGCCACATTCAGCCAGAGATACAGAGTGAGGCATTGTTAGTTGTGCATATTTTTTATGCACGGTTAATATATGTACGTATGTGTGCAGGCAGTACACACACCGAATACGAATGCTTTAATTATTGGGATACATTTGTAATATATACCAGTGTGATGCACGGTGTGTTAGGTAGGGAATGCGGCTGCTGCTTTAAAATGAATGCCTACAATGGGAGAGTATCCATTGTGGTATATACTTTATGATAATAATTAATAATTAGCAGCCTGTTGCACCAGCTGTTATTTTTTATATGATTGTTTTGACCACGGATAACAGTGATGGGCTAACTTGGCCCACGATGTAATTGCTGTTTGCGAAACTCATCTACGAACTCTACTTTGACTGACGGCTAAGTAATTACAACAATATTACATTACTCGATTTAACGTAGCGTAAATAAAACTTTCAAACACAACCTTGTCTGTCGTCGTGCTGCTGAGTCGCGTCAGCTCAATTTTCACGGCAATCCGTTGTAAAAACTCAGACTTTTGTTATTGCTTTGATTGAGAGAAAATTACATATTCTACCTTTAAATCACAGGCGTAAATGGCGGAGACTATTACTAATATTATAGTCAGTGGATCCCTTACAAAACGCATGCATAAACACACATGCAAAAAAATAGCAAGGGCAATTGCACACAGCCTGTCACTGTTTCACACACACACACACACACACACACACACACACACACACTCAAATGGTCCTTGTGCTTGGATCCGTCTGGACGCAGTGGAGAGGGCAGGCCTCTGGAGGGAGAGAGGAGAAGCTTACCAAGTCTGACAGGTAGCAGGTATGGAGTACAAGCAGGGAATGCCTGAATGTGTGTGTGTATATGTATTTGTGTGCATGTGTGTCAGTGTTTGTGTGTGTCTTCATTCCCTTTATGAATGAATGTGTACGAATGTGTGCATACGTTTGTGTTTCGATGAGGTGCTACCATTTGATATGGAGTCCTTTTCACACGTCCCTACTGCTTTATTATATAATATTATATAATAGCCGCCTGAACTGTGCAGGCCTCCACCATCTTTGATTCATCATTTTGATTCGAGTTATCAGGAAGGAAGAGTGTCGGGAAGTGAAACCCAGACGCTGTCAAATATAATTGCCCTCGTTTGCCCAAAAACCTTTTTCTTAGTGAGACCTGTTCTCAGAGATATTCTCTTTCTACTAAAGACTGGAGTACACCCTCTATACACACTCCACACCACCTTTCCTGATTGCTTTATTGGGTACAGAGAGTGCACAGAACCTTATTACCAAGCCCTACTAGTCCAAGCTCCTCCGAGTTAACTGGAGAAGTCTGGGAGTTTGAAAACATTTCACACAGCCTCTGATTTGTTCCGCAAAAGATGATTGTTGTAAAAGCGCATCACCCTGGGAAACCCTGCCAAAACACAGACACGCACACACACGAATATTCGGTACAAAGCGCACACATGCTCATACATGCATGCACACCCACGCAACCCACACACACACACGGGGCCACACACCCACACAAACACATACACACAAACACACAAAAATATAGCACAGATGCACACACACACACACACACACCTCTCAGAACAAAACACACTCAGATATACATATGCAGACAAACGCATGCAACAAACAGCGCAGACATACCTTCCTATATACGCATGCACATATTCACACCATTTATTGATTTATTCCCACAGTAGCCCATCAATTCCCTACTTGGATTTCCCATCCGAAACAGCATCTGAGAAAGTTAAGTTTGCTGCAGAACTCCCCTGCAATTCAGGAGGGACGCATCCACCCAGCGATCCCGCTGTGACTGCTTCCAACCGTGTTGGAAGCGCTCCTTTATTAAATCTTAATTCCCCGGCTCACCGGCGCATCGTGAAACAGCATGACTTGAAAGACGAGAAATCTCTGGGCAAAGGGGCTGAGGCATGAGGGAGAGAGCGATGAATCTAGAGAACAAGGGAGCGAGGGAGTGAGGGAGAGTAGAAAGAGAGGGAGGGGGTGGAGGGGGTGGGGGGCGGGGTAGAGTAAGCACTCTGTTGTGGGAATCCAGCGGTCGGAGTCTGCCATGTTTGGACAAATGAGTGTCACTCAGAAGAATCAAACGGGTCAAACAGTCGCTTGAAGTGTGAAATATGGGTCAAAGGCGCCGCGCGTGGGTTACCCGCTCAAACAGGCAGAACAGCATCTACCAGCCCCTCTTCAGGAATCCCCGGAATAACCTCAAACACTTTCTGAGGACGGGCAACGAGGCAAAAACGAAGACAAAATGCACTGTAGGAAGCAAACTGAATCACCGAAAGCGAAACTGACGAAGTGTGTTCGTACGCACACGTAAATCCTAATCCCGTCGGCACTACCAACAGCTCTAACTTTGTCCGCTGCTGACCCTGGAAGAACAGAGAGAGAGAGAGATTTGAAGAGTCAGAGAGTAAGCGAGAGCGAGAGAGAGATTTAAAGAGAGAGAAAGTTGGAAACCTGAAAGAGAGGGGAGATGAAGGAAACAGCCTTTGTTGGCTGGTGAAGAACGGACTGTGAAAAATGTGAAGGCAACCCAGTATGGCTAGAGAGAGAGAGAGTGTGTTAGAGAGCGAGAGAGAGCGCTAGAGAGAGACAGAGATGCACAATCCAGTTGTTGATTTCCATCCATCCCAGAGGGATCACACACCTTATTTAAAAAATAAGTCTAATCACCATGGCGGTGGTTGATAATTGGGCTCGGTTCACATATATAAATAAACACAGCTGCTCTTCACGTGGTGAGTTAGTAAAGGAAGAGCTGGTGAACCAGAAAGTAAACATGAATGATTCCACAGAGACGTTTACAGGACTCTGTGACAGCTGCATAAAAAATTAAAATCTAAACATCCAAAAGCAAAATATATTGAGAACGGCAGAATGAACAGAACCGGGGTCAACAAAAACAAAAACTGCAACAACAACAACAACAACAACAAGCTTAATCCACAACAACAACAACAACAACAAGCTGAATCCACAACAGAAACAACGCAGATTGTGTGGTTCAGAGGTCTCCCCTTGCCCTCAGAGTGACTCGGCTCCCGTGGGCGGGGCCCTCTGCAGTCATCCCAGCCATGTGGCACAACACATTCACATCATTCTGCTGTGACACCCACGGCAGCCCTGGGAGGACATTCCCCGCCGCACAACCGCCATTCCCCCGCACCGCACCAGGAACCAAACAATAGTGATATTGTCTTTGTTGGCTATCTCTCACCCTCACGCCCGCGCAAACATACGCAGAAATACAATTAAGTGTCATATTTAAACATAGGCCTCCATGCTTACACGCACCCATGTGCAGACACACACACACACACACACACAAACCACGCAAACTAGCATGCAGGTATGCAAAACCCACAAGCATGCATGAGCTTACATTCATCAAAGTAACCCGATCAATACCTTCCACATGATTGGGCAGCAAAGCAGATAAGCTTTAATGTTGTTAAATAGTAAGCCAAGATTAAGTACACAATTGAAGTCTGTATAAATAACCACCTTTTTTTCCGGAAGAAACAAAAACCTGACCTAGCTTCGGCTGGTTTTGAGAGTAACTAGTGTGCACAACATCAGGGGGGTCCGTAGTTTCTAATTTGAAAGCAATTCAATAGCAACAGTGACTGTCCCCTGTTTTTAGTCAGGACCCATCGGCTTAATGATTACTTCCCCAGGAACCTGTTAGTTCTTCTTCTTGCACCTCCATTAGCGGTGTAAAAACAGAGGACCACTTTTCTAAATTGCAATGCTTGCAGTGTACAAATATTATTGTTTTATAAGTGTGGGAATTTTTGGCCCAAGATATTACAGCCGAACCACACTTTTGATTATTATTATGATTATTATCAGTGTACAGTGACAGGGTTTCGGTGTTGGGCATAAAAATGTCCCTCGGATAAAGTATTTTGCTTTGTTTGTTTTGGAAAGAAAACAAGGATATTATCAGTGAGCTATTTTCAATTGGAGGAATCTGGGAAATAGTAAAAATAAATGATGCTCATATTTCATTGGTAGAATGAAAATGAAAGAATTAGCAACATTACTGTAAAAGAGCATTGTATTACTCAAATATTGTAAATGATGATACTAATAACTAACTGTATTAAACATTATGATGTATTGATCTATATGCCATGTCACTGCTCTATATACTGTAGCTCATTTACAAGAACCACACCACTTATTTATTACTTGTTTATCAGGGCAATATACATACAGCATTATGGGATTTCTTTACATTTTCATGCAAATTGCCCGACTGGTCATGAAACTTCTATCCATTACACGTGTGATAAGAGAAAGGTTTCTTTACACTGTGATGAATCGCTGAATCATTTCCTTTGTCAACACTGGGAGAGCACTGTGAAATCGATGCGATGCACAACTCATTCAGATCTTAAATGCCTCTTTTTTTCTCTCTCTCTCTCTCTCTCTCTCTCTCTCTCTAAAAACGGTCACACCTCCGTGGCTTTGACATTCGCGTTGGCATCTTACATTATTAACCACAGATATTTCATTGCCTAACGGTTTAATTGGATAGAGGTACAAAGGAGGCAAATGGGCAGTTAGCTTCTCGCTCATTTCCCCCCATAAAGGCTCAAAGGCCTGTCACTCAATAATAATAATAATAATTGATTGAATTTATATAGCGCTTTTCTAGACACTCAAAGACTCACTGGGATGACAGGCTATTATGAAGCCAGTCATCTCTTTCAATGGGTTGAACTTCCACTACACTTAGTCTTGACCAATCACGTGCTACTGTTGTCTCGCTCAATAGTCAATCAGGGTCAGCTTGGGGTGAAAATCATCCCATTGTTGAATCACACGCTTGTACGCACAGAGCGGAGCCAGTCAAAGTCCACCTCACCAAAGGCAAGCGTCAGATTCAAAATGATGGTACTGGCATTCAAGGCAGTAGATGGAACTGCCCCTGCCTACCTCCAAGCCTTGGTCAAACCAGACACTCCAGCTCGATCCCTCCGCTCAACTACCTCAGCTGGACGTCTGGTACCGCCATCACTAAGAGCAACCAAAGGTCGATCAGCTAAATCAGTGTCGCTCACCAGCTTCCGACTCAAAACCCAC
>NW_028178741.1:0-8626 GCF_964030765.1 Micromesistius poutassou | reverse complement strand
GTTTCTTGGCTGTAGACTGTAGTGAATCATTGCTAGAAATCATTGCAAACGGGTGGCTCTGCGGCCCTGCTTTTCCCTCACACACAGGGACACGCACGCGCACACACACACACACACACAGGGACACACACACACACACGCACACGCATGCACACATGCACACACAGGCACACACACACACACACACACATGCAAGCACGCATGTGCACGTGCAAAACGGATGCATGAATGGAACGGAAAAGTTTAGCTTTGTGACCGAATGGCAGGTTTTCCACTCGATCGTCGGAAAACGTTTAGCGCTATTCAAATGCCGCTCCGCAGGCAGCAGCAGGAGAGGATTGTTCGGCTGAAGAGAGCCCGGCCGTCGATAAACCATCGGGCACCGTGGTCGGCGCTGGGTCCTGGTATCGTACAGCAAGTCTTAAACACACAAAAAAACAGCCACAGCTTCAGACGTTTTTTTTGGTCTTTTTTGGCCAGCACTGTAAATCAATGGGTTGGTACGTTGCATCATGCAGGATAAAAGTCTGAAAGATTCCCCCCCCCCCCTCTAGCACTTGACAAGTCTGTTGCACCGGGGGGGCTCTTTCGTTTAGATGCACTACGTCAGCCTGGGTCATTATCCTGAAGCCCTGATGGTTAGAGAGAGTTAAGACGTCCAGAGTCCCCTCCCCTCCTCCCTTAGTCCCCTCCCCTCCTCCCTTAGTCCCCTCCCCTCTCCCTTAGTCCCCTCCCCTCCTCCTTTAGTCCCCTCCCTTAGTCCCCTCCCCTCCTCCCTTAGTCCCCTCCCCTCTCCCTTAGTCCCCTCCCCTCCTCCCTTAGTCCCCTCCCCTCCTCCTTTAGTCCCCTCCCCTCCTCCCTTAGTCCCCTCCCCTCCTCCTTTAGTCCCCTCCCTTAGTCCCCTCCCCTCCTCCCTTAGTCCCCTCCCCTCCTCCATTAGTCCCCTCCCCTCCTCCCTTAGTCCCCTCCCTCCTCCCTTAGTCCCCTCCCCTCTCCCTTAGTCCCCTCCCCATCTCCATTAGTCCCCTCCCCTCCTCCCTTAGTCCCCTCCCCTCCTCCCTTTAGTCCCCTCCCCTCCTCCCTTAGTCCCCTCCCCTCCTCCCTTAGTCCCCTCCCCTCCTCCCTTAGTCCCCTCCCCTCCTCCCTTAGTCCCCTCCCCTGCTCCCTTAGTCCCCTCCCCCCCTCCCTTAGCCCCGCCCTGTAGGAAGAGAGGGACCGACTAGGATTGAGGTCATGTGCCGTCCATGCAGGGATAACGTTGATCTGGTTTTGTACAGCATCTTGAAGAAACTCAAGACATTATTCTCATTGGCTGCCAGCATCGTCACCGTCACACAGAAATAAAGACGGCTTATTTTTTTATCAGGTTTATTCTTGTTTTTACATCCGTGTGTTCGTTCAGTCCGCTGGTATGCCGTTCATTTTTCTTTGCAGACAGTGTCGCTCACCAGCTTCCGCAAAAGACCAGAGACCCACTTGTTCAGAGTTCACCTAGACTCTGCATAGCCTCCCCCCTACACCCCCAACCCCCTCTTACGCACTTATTGTAGCCTATGTTGTACGTCCTGGCACTTAAAAACAGTACATCTTATCCTAGCTATCGTTGTTGTATACGGGGAAGGGGTTAACCTAGTGATTGTTGGTGCTTGGCACTTGGTTCTGTGAACATCCTTACTGTACCGACAGATATATTGTTTCTCTTTCTTCTGAAAAATGTACTAATTGAATGTCGCTTTGGAGAAAAGCGTCTGCTAAATGCCCTGAATGTGAATGTAAATGTAGACAGCGGAGCGGTTGTTCTGAATCCCGTTTTAAATCCCGTTTCACCGCAGATCGGACTGAACAAGGGAACTCTGCGGCCGTGTTTATATCTGTCTCTGTCTCTGTCTCATGTTCAACTCCCAAAGACTTGAGATGATTAAAGGTGTAATTATATGTTCATTATCTCTCTATTTTTATCTCAAACCTCCCCATTCTGAGCTGGTCTCGGCTGAGCGGAGGATAAGCCGGGGTGTGTCCTTCTAGAAAGCTCCTCCAGCCTTTCCCCCCTGCTGCTGAAGTGTTGTTGTTGTTTATCCAGACAAATGCAACAACACGGGAAGAAGGAAGAAACAGAACAAAACAAACGTAAACAGTAAACAGCCCTACACGAGCCCTACTCGCTCCGGCCAATCAGAACAGCTCAACCCCTGGTCTCCGGGGGCAGCATGTTATGTTTTATCCAATTAACCCCCAAGGCATAGTGCTGGAAGATTTGTGTTGATGTACTGAGTTGCCTGTGTGTGTGTGTGTGTGTGTGTGTGTGTGTGTGTGTGTGTGTGTGTGTGTGTGTGTGTGTGTGTGCGTGTGTGTGTGTGTGTGTGTGTGTTCCCTGGAGCCAAAGTTAAACCCCATTGCTACCGGCAGCCATGTGTTATTTCCCTATTAGAGAGGTCCCAGTGTAACGCATTGTGTCATTATGGAAACACACACACACATGGGCATACGCACACACACACACACACACACACACACACACACACACACACACACACACAAGGCACACAAGAGACAGCAAGAGAGTAGGAAAAAGGCAGAAAAACAAATTAAACCAAGTGGCAGATAGGCCTTTCATTATAATTACCATATTCAATAAAACACAGATTAGATAAAGGGGAAGAGGAAGGTCAGGGAGCGATGAGGGGAATCTGTGTGTGTGTGTGTGTGTGTGTGTGTGTGTGTGTGTGCGTGTGTAAAGTATAGGCTGAGGTGTGCGTCGGTTGTGTATTCGTGTGATTGAGCGTATTTAACTATGAAGCCGATGACAAACACGGTTCATAACGTAGAGTCTCATTCTCAAAGAAGCCACCCTCTCTCCCTCGTCCTCCCTCTCTCTCTCTCTCTCTCTCTCTCTCTCTCGGCAACACACAATTACAGGCAGGACGCGCTCCGGCGCACAGCTTTACCTAAAGCAACTGAAGATTCTCCGACGTATCCAACCTCAAGTAATTACAATATTCAATCATGCCGAAACAAATTTTTGGTCCGACAGCCAGTTTGCTCTGCCGTGTCAATGCAATACTTGTGAGATAGATAAACAGCTAATTGCTCGAGCGAGTTCAGCCATTGACTTGCCGAGAGCTTCAACTCCAACTTTTATTTATTTTTTTGGGGGTGAGTTTCTTTACTTCACAGAATCGGAAATTAACTCAATTGTGCCAGACACACACACACACACACACACTCCCCGTGGTCTCTCGGCCCTGCGCGCATTTGCATGAATCGTTTTTCGCGTGAGGCAAATTTGCATGAATTTGCATGAATTGATCATCCGAACCAGAATGTGCTCCTTGATCAATATCACTTTTGTTGCATTGTTCTCCTCTTAACCAATCATTGTCCTCGGATATAAAAGATCAATGGCTGGAGATTGGATGGATTCTGTGCGCCTAATGGGTGTAACAGAAGCCCAGGTCCAATGCAGTGTGTTAAAGTTGTGTTAGGAATTAAATGCTTGAGGTTTCAAGGGACAAAATGGCAAAATATAAGTTTAGTATATTTTATATATACAAGAGTTGTACTTTAATGTTATTAAAGGTCATCTAAGTAAGAATTTAGAGTTGTTAAGAGAGGGAGCAGAAAAGAGAAAGATTTGTATACCCCCCAAAAAACTCCCTCCCTCTCTCCATTTGTACATCATTGAGAAGGGTTGCATTTCATGCACCTGGGATTGACAGGGAAGATGGATTCTCTAAACCAATCACGCTAGTCAAAAACGAGCCAGGAGCAGTCTTAAATCTTATGGGCTCATACGAAGGCGGGCGCAGTCATTCAAAGCAGATATCCTCACAGCGCATTTCTAACAAATTACACTTAAATAATAGCTCCTAAATCTTACCTACAGCCCCTTTAAGAGAGAATTAAAGCAGTATAACATAAATACAAGTTAAAAACAATACAACATCCCTAAAAGGAAAAACAAGTCTGACACTTCGGCGACGTCGAAAAAAGGAAAGCACTGCGATGCAGTATTATTTCAAATTTAACGGACATTACCGTGCGTTATTTTTATTCACGACGATACCTACACCGCGCAATTTCTGTCTCTCGCTGAGTTTTACAATGTGTTTCACACATTTCATCAGCATTGCAGTAAACAAGGTTACTTAAGGTGTGGGGGGCAATTACCAGAACCCTCCTCTCTACACAGCTATAAGGTGTAGTAAAGAGCGCGGAGACCCAGGTAACAACAAGTCAGAACATGCCGGAACCTCACCTCATCTCTACCAGGCCACACAAAGGCCCTATTTTATGGTTGGCTTTTCCTCATTGCTCGCTGTAATTGGCTGCTGTTATACTCCAATGAAGGGTGTCGGGGTTCATCCGAGAGTGTTACCGTGACATCTTTTTCAGCTTTGATGCTCCATAAGCAAGACCCTCTAGTCCATCTAGAAGTCTCGCCTGATTTAGTTCTGAGACCATACTTTTTTTTTTTTTTTCCTTTAAAACGTTGAGGTTTCAGATGGAAATTACATTGGGTTCCATCAACGCGAGTGGGAAGAGTGTTCATCTGTCATTCGCTGTCAAAACACCGCCCCCTCTCAACCACAAAAGAAAATCCCCTCTGGAAAAGCATATCAGACTGTAGTGATGCTCACCAGCGAGACCCAAACAGCACCATCTTCAACTGAACAAAGGGATTTGTGGGTTTATTTACCCTTTAAAAGTTCTATATACCCTGTCTACTTTATCATCCTGATGAGCGTAGCTTCGCTGGCTACTCACCACGAATGGAAGCAATAAATGCATTAGGTATTCTGCATAGAGAATGGTGTAGACTGGGTCCCGTAGGAACATTGTGTACATCCGGTTTAACAAAAGGCTTTTATAACACTGCTTCGTGATTCTTCTCTGCTGAGCAACGGGAAGCACACAAAAAACACGCTTTCTTCTGTTCCTTTCATTTTATTTTCCTTCTGTTTATTTTCCATAGAAATCCGCGTCAAAGGACTGAACGTGTCGATAACACCACATACACTTGGAAGGCGCCTTGGAAGATGTCCGTTTGCATTAGCAGGGTCACGTCCACGAAAAGGACCTCGCTAACAACTGTTTGATTTAACTTAACCACGCTGGTGTGAACCAACGCATTCGGTCCGCATGGTAAACACGTTGAATGACCTGATGCAGCAGACTAAATGGAGACCCATGAGGTGTGTCAATGGTTTAAAACACGTAAACAAACACAGCAACACATACTCGCTCGGTTCGAAAAAGTCTCAAAATCATTTACGGAGCTATTGATGCCCCCGATAGCATAATGCCAGCAGCATGCCTGCCTTATCAATTCAATGATTTAATGCAACACCTGCTGTAAAATCGGACCATCAGCACAACACTCACAAACACACACACACACAAAAACATGTGTCAACACACACACACACACACACACACATACACCCACACATACACACGTACTCACGTACACATAATCATAGCGTGTGTTGCTAGACTGAATGTCGGCACGGCTGAGATCGGAGTCCAAAGTGAGGAAGATACATCCATAAATCCATCCATCAATCCATACGTCCATACATACATGCATACATACATGAATCAAAACGCATCAATAATGAAACATCCCAAAGGCTCCTCTACTCACCGCGGACTTTCACCAAAAGAGAAGATATCTCTGTTGGAAAACACAGGGAGTCCTTCGGCTCAGTGGAGCGGTGCTCCCCAAAACATGTTTAATTTATACTTACCAAAGAAATACTGCCTTTCATTCAACTGGGTAACTGTGTAAAACCAAGACATTGATATGCACGTATCATATGAACCGCCACACCAAAAAAAAAGCAAAAAAGAACCCCAACCTCTCCTCCGCTCCGCACTTTTAATTGGGATTTATTAGTTCTCTGTGAACATTGGTTTTCCTGCCGACATACGTATTCATCACGGGGGCTCGTCCGTCTCAAACACCAACAGATGACTCCCGGATGCCGGGGTAATTAATAGAGAGGAGTAGGTGAGGCAAAATGAGCCTATCTGCACTCTGTTAGCACGTGTGATGAATACGCGCTCTACGGCCGGAGACCCACCACGCCTTATCGGCTGCTATCAGAAGGTTCCAGCTCCTCTGTGACACGCGGCACATCCAGAACCGGAGCGAGCCGCTCACTCACCGCCGGCCTGTTATCACACGTTCAGAGAGGAGCCGTACCACAAAATGAATGGATTCCTCCTCCCTCCCCCTCCCCCCCCCCCCCCCCCCCCCCCGTGATGTAACAGCCTACTATTTATAATGCAGGGGGAATGAACTGTAGTCTTTTCTTGTGTTTCACACGTGTCCTCATAAGTACAGAGTCGCACACACACACACACACACACACACACACACATACACACACGCACACACGCACGCACACACAGCCACTCAGACACACACAGTAATTATTTATGGAGGTCCACAATTTAAAACCACCAAATGCAGGGGCCGGATTGGTGTCGGATACCAGGCTGTTCTGATCATGCATAGAGGAGTGAGTAGGTCTGCAGAGAACAGCAGTGAGGCGCTGGGGCATATTGGGTCGGCCTCAGATACACAATACTGCTCTGAAAGCACTTACACGCGCTTTCAGTGAAGTATCATGTTCTGTAGAGGAGGAGAACTTGTTACACAAAACATCTCCTCCAGATGTGTGCGCTACCAATTATGAAGGACATGAAACAATATCGCACACAACACACACACACACACACACACACACACACACACTCAAACACAGACAGTACAATCCATATTGATTTCTGGATGCATGAATATACATGCTTGTAGTCGCTTTGGATAAGAGCATCTGCTAAAAGGCAGAATGTAAAATGTAAATATACAGTAAATCGTATTACTCTTACGAATAATGAAAAGTGTTAAATCCCTACGCGGGGGTCCCGCATAAAAGCATGTGATTGTTGAAGTCTTTCAAAACCGAGCGGAGAAAAACAAACCCACACAGAGGAATAGAAAGACAAAATGGCATCCATTCTACCTCCACTAGCGCTGTGAGAATGCTTCAGAGAATGGCCACAGCATGAGACTGAAGACCTGGATCGCCTCTGTACGGACAGCTTACGGAGATGATAATCTAAGAATAGTGCATTTCCCTGACGTATCTGTCATTAAGATGGCACGCAGAAGCATCGGGTGCCCTTGACGGTCCCTATTGGCAGCCGCCATTACAGCCATTATCAAGACGGATCACTGTCAGCCTGGACCATGCAGCACTGGGTGTGTGTGTGTGTGTGTGTGTGTGTGTGTGTGTGTGTGTGTGTGTGTGCGGCTGTGTGTGTGTGTGTGTGTGTGTGTGTGTGTGTGTGTGTGTGTGTGTGTGTGGCTGTGTGTGTGTGTGGGTGTGTGATGGTGGGTGGGTGTGTATGAGGGTGTGTGACTGACTGTGAGAGCATCTGTGAGCATATGTCTGAGCCACCATGTGTGTGTTAAAGTGTGTGTGTGTGTGTGTGTGTGTGTGTGTGTGTGTGTGTGTGTGTGTGAGTGTCAGCATCCTATCTGTCATATCTATGTTTCGATGCATTCTTCAAACAGCTTCGATTCCTATCAAGGCTAATTGCTGGACTATTGATGAGCACCAAAAAAAATCCTGGCCAGTCACAGAGCTTCTTCGAACATAAGCACTTTCTGTGTCAAATTAATGAGCGTAAATTAGATGTCAAAATGCTTAATTATTATGATGAATGTTTCATTGGAATAATACAGAGAGGAATTAGAACAATGTTAAATCGGGGCACGCACACTCAATGCAGAGTTGTCAGTGAGAGTAATTGGTGCAATTCATTAAATAGGAATGATAATACCCATTTTAATGCAGGGTTCGTCATATGCCGTGTGTGTGGGGGAGAGAGAGAGAAAGTATGTGAGTGAGTGAGTGAGTGAGTGAGTGAGTGAGTGAGTGAGCGAGCGAGTGAGTGAGAGAATGAAAGAGAGAGAGACGGTGAGAGAGTGCGAGAGAGAGCGAAATTCAAGTAATCCATGAATCCTCACTTACGGCCCACTTTTACAAAGCTGTGTGTCTACTTGTGTCCATGTGTGAGTGTTTGTGTGTTTCTGCTTTTGTGTGCGTCTGCTTGTGTGTGTGTGTGTGTGTGTGTGAGTGTGGATCGGCTCAACACACACACACACACACACACACACACACCACACACACACACACACACACACACACACACACACTGGCCCAAACCATACTCCTGTTTCCCCCCCACGCTTGGCTGAGCCCTGATGAACATGTCTGAACAACAGGGAGGACAAACGACCTGTCTCGGTCAAACACTCGGTGGATCATCACTGACACCTGCTCTTTGTTGGGATGGGGTCTGGTAACCCGGGGTTACCAGGCAGAACCCTCCTGCTGGAGGAGCTGGGGCTAAGGGTCTGTCCTCCTCCTCCTGCTCTCTCTGTAGCTGTGTTGTAGCTGCATGCTGCCGGAGTACATGAACGTAAAGATATATATATATATATATATATATATATATATATATATATATATATATATATATAATCGACCCGTTCGAGTGAAACAAGTGAAGTTGTGCTTGCAAACAAAAGAAAAGTATAATCTCTCTCTCTCTC
>NW_028178742.1:0-13018 GCF_964030765.1 Micromesistius poutassou | reverse complement strand
AGAGAGAGAGAGAGAGAGAGAGAGAGAGAGAGAGAGAGAGAGAGAGAGAGAGAGAGAGAGATTTATAGATATACAGATAGACAGAGAGACACATATAGATAAGAGAGGGAGGAAGGAAGTCAAGTGAAGGAGAAATCTTTGGAAATGGTTTGTGGCAAGTGTGTGGGGAGCCTGGTTGCTATGCGACGGACGAGAGAGGCACAAGGGAAGTGAGCTTCTATTTTTGTAGTCTGAGTTTCCAGGGTGCAGACTTGAGCTATTCCTGGAACCAGAGTCATCCACATGCACACACACTGGCATGCATGGGGGCACACGCACACGCACACACACACACACACACGTAAACAAAACTGCTAATGCAAATTACACATACACCGACAAACACATATTCACTCGCACGCACGCACGCACACACACACAGATCCACATGCATTAATATGAGCGGATCATGAAGATGCCCACACTCCATCGGCAGCCAATAGGCTTGCTGCTCTATCTGCTACAGTGCACCACACACACACACACACACACACATTAACATAATGAAGGATGCTTCACAACGCACACATGTATGTGTGGATGGATGGATGGATGTGTGGAAGTGTAGAAGGTGTCAAAGCAAGTGTGTGTGTGTGTGTGTGTGTGTGTGTGTGTGTGTACGTGTGTGTGTACACGTGTACGTGTGTGTGTGTGTGTGTGTGTGTGTGTGTGTGTGTGTGTGTGTGTGTGTGTGTGTGTGTGTGTGTGTGTGTGTGTGTGTGTGTGTGTGTGTGTGTGTGTGTGGGATGGTGTTATATTCATTAGGGACGAACAGCAATGTAGGATTAAAGAGCAGATGGGGTGAACAAGGAAAATAGGAATCAAATGTGTGTGCGTGTGCGCATGTGCGTGTGTGTGTAGAGTTAATAGAGATAACACTGGGACCGGGTTGGCCAGACACAGGCCCATTAAAAGAGTACACGAGAACGTCTTGAATGTGTGAGCGAGTGTACGTGTGAAACAGCCTTACCTTCACGTCGGCCTTCTTGTTGAGTAAGCTCTTGGCTGCTGCAATGACAAGCAGAGGGGAGAGAAGCTGTCAGCAAAGGCAAATCTCCTACCTACGAGGACATGAGCAGAAGAAGTGCAGCTGGAGCCACGACAGCTGATCCAATGAGCCTCATCATTCACCGAGTAGTGAGCAGCCATCTTGGTTCTAAACGCTAACTGGGTTTCGGTCCCCCACCACCACCACCACCCACCCAGTGAACGCTTGGAACCGAGATGGAACCGAGATGGAACCGAGATGGAACCGAGATGGCCGCTACAGGTGAATAAGGCGCATTGGAAGACGACAGCTATCGTGCTCAGCCAAAGCTGAGAAGAATAAGGCCACGTGAAGGCTGGCTTCGCAAACGGGGTGTATGTGTACTGTGATGTGTACTGGACATGACATGTATACTGTATGAGCTCCTGAGATGCAGTGCTGAAATGCTCTGAGGCCTGAGGATTGGGGACAATAATGTATTTCTTTGCCAGAACAGTATCTGTGAATAGAGAGGCATTGGAACCCATTGTCTGGTTGTGGGGGATATCGATGCACGTGCCATTGTTCTGATCTCATAGCACTGAGGAAGGGAGGAGGGAAACAAAAACAAGAAGACATTGGTTTCAAACATTATCCAGCGGCTAAGCAAACTCTACAGGGGTCTTAAGAAGGATTAGTCGACACATTCAACTCTCTTATGATGGGTGTGTGTGTGTGTGTGTGTGTGTGTGTGTGTGTGTGTGTGTGTGTGTGTGTGTGTGTGTGTGTGTGTGTGTGTGTGTGTGTGTGTGTGCGTGTGTGTGTGTGTGTCTGCTAGGATACGCCGTGTGTGTGTGGGGGGGGAAGGAAGAATGACTAAGCCCCATTAGCATAATACCCATCAATCTTTCACATGGTGGGGGGGGGAAAATGGCGAATAAACGGGCCGGGTGTAAGAGCCATCTGAAGCGTGAGCTGTTCCTGTGGTGCTGAGGTTCAGGAGCTGTAGTGGTACCCTGCAGTGATCCGGTGGTTCAGGCTGACTCCTCCGCACATCCCTATTACCCCCGAGGTGGGCATCATACAGGTTAATGAACACGGTTTGGGTTGGCGTCTTTCAATTTACTTTCCCCTCCTTTACTGCCGTAGCCACTTGAGCCATTTAGCAGACGCTTTTATCCAAAGCCGCTTTTCTTTTTCGCCTTTCCCTGAGGCCACTTGCAGTGAGTCCTTATGCTACATGTGGTTAAGGAGCAGATAGGGGTCAGCAATAAGGATTAATAGGACACTTAACCCAAACCTTCCAGCTGGGAGACAAACACCCTGACTAACCGCTACACTGACTAAAGGAAATGTCTGCTGGATCAAATTTAATTGTCGTATATTCCAACAGGAATGAAGAAATATAATGAATGAGCAGTGATATATTGTGTAATAATGAGCAGATGAAAACTGCCAAACAATCTGCAAAAAGGACCTTAATAAGTTTAACTCCACCTCCCTCTGTGCTCTTTCCTCCTTGCCCGAGATGCAATAACACTTCATGCATGTTTCCTCTGGAGATAACGTATGAGCATAACCAACCACTGTGTTTTATGGGATGTATTTCTCATTGTTTTTGCAGTAAGCCCCAACCCCCTCTCCTCCTCCTCCTCCTCCTCCTCCCACCTCCACAGCGATAGACTCAACTAGAACTGGGGCTATTTCAGGAGCTGAGTGCAATTCCAAGTCTAATCACATCCAATCACATCAGCATCGCCAACTTACGTCAAAACACTATTCTTGGCATTTATTCTCTCTTGGTCTCTCTCTCTCTCTGTTTCTCCCTCTGAATCTATCTCACTCACAGTCACACTCACACACACACCTTCTCCCAACCTCCCTCCCCCTCTCTCCCTGCACAGCTCTCCCTCTCATCATCTCTCGCTTCAGTAGGTATGCGTCACTTTCCCCGGCTCCCGTGGCCAACACAGCAGGAGGCGGCGGTCCCTTCTCCCCAGTGACCTGAACCCCGTTACTGCTCTCAAACACACTCATCTCGTGGTGGAAAGGGCTGCAGACCACAAGGTGGGATAAAGCACATCTCTGGACCAGGGACAGGTGGTGGTGGTGGTGGTTTGGAGGTGGGGACGTATAGATGTGTATAGAGAGAGGGGAAGGGAACAGCAGTTGTGAGTGTAAAACAAGAAGAGAGAGAGAAATATAATGTGAAAGAGAGAGAGAAATAGAGAGAGGTAATATGTGAGAGTCAGGGAGAGAGAGAGAGAGCGACAGCGGGAGTGAGAGAGCGAGAGTGAGAAAGTGTGAGAGAGAGAGAGAGAGAGAGATTACTGCTGGGAGAGAAAACTGTGTATTCAGCATCTGTGGAAACTGTTAGAGCATTACGTCATTATTGTCCAGATCTCCCAGGTTACTTTACATAAGAGTTATTAGTACTGAGGAGAGAACAGGATGTGTCAAAAGCATGTAAACGCTTTCTTTGGACAAGATAGAGTAGAGAAGGGAGGGAGAGAGGAAACAGGACCTGAAGAAGACTGAAGAGAAATAACCTTTGGTAAAAGCGAACACAAAAGAATACACAGCAAAGTTCTTGAATACATGTACACAGAAAGAACAAAAACACACATAAAGGATTCCATTGGACTGATCGGCAGGTAACCGTGGCAACCTGCGAGGTCAAAGGTAACTTAGGAGAGAGGAGGGCGGTGCTCCTTACCTTGGCACAACATACATGAAGCAAGAAGAAAGAGGAGGAGAAGTTAAGAGAACATGATAGGAAACATGGAAAAGAGTGAGAAAAAGCTAAAGGAAGCTGCTACACACCGAGGCTAGGAGGGGCATGGGTCCACGCGATTAACCGACCAGATCCAGAGCTGCTATTCAACCATAATCACACAACGTGAAATACTGATTGCTGATATATTCAGTCTTCAAGAGATAATAAAAAAATTTTGTGGGATGTTCAGCACAAGACGTACAATAAGACACGCTGCTGTTGTGTCATTGGTCATTACAATGTTTTTCTGTGGTTTCATGAGATCCATATCTTGCTGAAAAGATCATTAGGAATGATTTCTAGTTGAAGGTTAGTCTTGTTTTTGAGGAGCTGCGTGTGACCACTTTTCACAGTCTCAGTTTACTGCATATAACTAAAACATGTATATGGCATCAGAAATAATGATGTGTTCAAAATTGTGTGTGCAAGCTCAACACAGAGTGAGAGTGTTCAGGGCCTGTCTGGAAACCTGCAAGTAGAGGCATCTCATAAACTGCAGTGGTATGCATCTCACATTTTAATCAAAATGTCTAAATATAATGCTTATGTGATGATCAGCAGCACTTTGTTTTAGGCCAGCCCATCGACAATTTTTTTGCATTTCATTGCACTAACTTTGAACTTTAACCTACTTGCAAATTACAAGCTACTGGCAATCTCCCTATACTAACCATTTGTTTTTAAATGGACAAAATATGAAATATTCAATAGTTTGTCTCATTCTCATTTGTTAACAATACAAACAGTACAACCACCGCCGTGCTTATTATTTTTAGAGGCGGGGAAACTAGGAATAATTTCCATGATGAGATTTGTGAATAAAATTGCAGTTGCAGTTTCCCCCTGACATTTTACCACTGCCACTTTCCATTCCGATACAGCCCTGCGTGCATGAATTGGTTCATCTACGAGTTTGTTTCATCTGTGTTTGACTGTACATACGGGTGTCTATCACGGGTGTCTATCAGCATTGAGTCTTCCTCTACTGTACGCGTGTGTGTTTAATAAAAGTAGAAGAAGTGGAAGTATAAGAAGTAGTAGTAGTAGTAGTAGTTGCAGTGCAATCCAGCAAGGCAGCGTGCGGGATGACATTGATGCGGAGAGGCAGAGCACTATGAATATTTGATGGGGGCGAGGGAGGAACGCGGAGAGGACACAGAGTCTTGGCTGAAAACACTGAGAGCAGAACAGCTCCCTGTTCTAGTGCTGGTTCAGCATCCACGGCCCACACATACCCATTAACCCGCCTGCCTGTACGAATGTGTTGTTTGTATTTATGTCTACATATATTTTTGTGGTTTTTTGGATGTAGCTTGTATTTTTCATTCATATTTTATGAGAATGTTTTACAGGGCATTCTGGTAGAATAGTTTTGAATCTCAACGAGACTTCCTGGTCAAGTTTAAATTAAAAAAAACGTTACCTCCCACACTGTGGTCACTGTGGAGGGAAATCGTGCAGCTGTGATATGGATGACTACCATGTAATGACGGCTCTCTGTAATGCTTGAATTATGTATTAATATCATGTGCACTTAAAAATGCTTCAACTCAAACAGGAGGGTCGGGGGGGGGGGGGGGGTCAGGGGGAGTTTCGCTGCATTTCCTGCGAAATCAGCCAGTCTTGCATTTTTACACAGCGTTATTAACCGTGCACCAGAAGTCCCCCCCCACCCCTTGCAGCAGCGCATGCACTAGGCCAGTGCTCCATGCAGCATTCACTGGACAGCACGCGGGTCGTTCCATTCTGGTAAGTAAAGGGGGGTTTCATCTTCCTTATCAGACAGATAAAGAGACAGAGGCCGATAGGAAGAGACAGAGAGATCATGTCAAAAAGGAGGATATGCGTTTGAGACCACATGTGGGAGGTGAAGAAAGAGTATATGAATGAATGAATGAATCCAAAAGATAATGGGTATGAAAGAACTCCAGAGAAAGGTAAATGCAGACAAATGTATGAGTAGTATAGGGTGGAACAGAGACCTGTGAGGTCAGAGGTGACAAATGGGAACATGACAAGAGAGAGAGACACACACACACCACACACAGAAAAAATAGAATGGATGAGAGTTAGAAGCCATAGTGAGTGATGCTGGGCACAGGCAACTGCCTAATCAGAGTAGAGAGAGAGAGAGAGAGAGGGAGAGGGAGAGAGCAGAGGGGAGTCAAGGCACTGCAGATGAACCAATGGGTGCGCGGTGGAGAGGTGCCGAGGACAGGTCTGCCATCATGCTCTGAGCGTCCATGCCAGGAGAAACGGGGGAGGAGACAGAAGAGGATGGGGAGATGAGGCGGGATCACACCCTAGGCGTGCCCGGGGCCCCCCCCCAGTGCTACCTTGTTCCACCAGCCCTGCGGTGGTGCCGGCCGCGGCAGCCACCGCAGCCGCCGCTGCCGTGACCGACGCTGGAGCGGTGGACTGTCTGCTGCCAACTGTTAGTGTTCACGACACCAAGAGAGAGAGAGAGAGAGAGAGAGGGGGAAGAGAGCCAGACATACAGAGAGAGAGAGGGAGGAAGAGAGAGAGAGGGAGAAGAGAGAGGGAGCCAGACTAGCGAGAGAGAGAGGAGGAAGAGAGAGAGAGAGAGAGAGAGAGAGAGAGAGAGAGAGAGAGAGAGAGAGAGAGAGAAGAGAGAGAGAGAGAGAGAGAGGAGAGAGAGAGAGAGAGAGAGAGAGAGAGAGGGAGAGGAGAGCGAGAGAGAGAGAGAGAGAGAGAGAGAGAGAGAGAGAGAAGAGAGGAGAGAGAGAGAGAGATAGAGAGAGAGAGAGAGAGAGAGAGAGAAGAGACAGACATACAGAGAAGAGGGAGGAGGAGAGAGAGGGAGCCAGACATACAGAGAGAGAGGGAGGAAGAGAGAGGGAGCCAGACAGCGAGAGAGAGAGAGAGAGAGAGAGAGAGAGAGAGAGCCAGACATCCAGAGAGTCCCAGCCACAAAGAGAGAGAAGAAGAAAGAGAGAGAGATACCCAGCCACAGAGAGAGAGAGAGACAAAGTGAAAGGCAGAGATGGAGGTAAAAAGAAGATGGAAGGAAAAAGGAAAATGAAAAGAGGAAGTGAAAGAGGAAGAAGGAAGGGAGGGAGAATGGAGAGAATGGAAATGAAAGGGCATAAATAAAGTTAATAAGAAAGTTAATAAGATGAATAGAGTTGATCAAATAAACTGTGGGAGTATGTGTGGGTTAATATCAGAGAAAACACAACACATACGTATGTGTCACACACAAGAAGCACAGTGCGGACATGGTCGTGGAACGTGGAACTGCATTGTTATGGAACTAGTTCAGGGAATCTTTTCATCTTTATTGAGCAGAATAATAAATAAAATACATGTGGGATCTGTACTGAAATGCAATGCCTAAATTAATAAAAAACTAAATTAATGTTAGAAAGTGTTGCGCTAATACATCCTCAAGTATTGAGTGGTTGCAGGAAGGCATAATTACACTCCATTGTTTCAATACAATGCCTCAATCTAACAAGAATTTATATGTGGTACTCTTGAGAAGAGCTTGACAAGTGTCACAATGAATGCTCTCTGTATCTGACTCTCCATCTCTCTCGCTCTCTCTCTCTCCCGCTGTCATTGGCAGGTTGACCCAACTTGAGTAACAGACCACTTCTGAAGAGGTCAAGAGTGAGAGAAATCTGATTTGAAGGGTGGTCTGAGAGACACCCACACACACACAAAACGCACGCGCGCGCGCGCGTGCGCGTGCGTGTGCGTGTGTGTGTGTGTGTGTGTGTGTGTGTGTAAGAGAGAGATGTAATGCTGTGAATTCTCAGCCCTGCAGTCTCCTTCCAGAAATGCTTCCATTGTCAATAGGATATTACTGGAGCAAGCCAAATCTCAGAATGCTTTTCATACACAAAGTCAAAAGCTTACCGAAATACATAGAACCACAGATACAAAATACACAGACAGACTCAATGATGATATCAACAAAATATCCAGTATTTCTGCATAGTTTTACTGAGTCACTCCACAGAGTCAACCATTTTTTTTAAAGACAAAAGCCCTAAAACTTGGTTATTTTATGTTCATTTATTTTTACCTCTATTTTTTGTCTTCCACACCTGGTCCATTTCATGCATCCAACACCACTTACAATCACACTCATCAAACACACACCTCCCACGGCCTTTTTAAGTGGCCAGACAGATACAAATAATAATCAATTGATTCTAAGGACTATTTAAAAAGGTACAAAATTAGTGTTTGGATAGAGATGGCTTTTGGATGATGTCACGTAAAGTGGCTAAGCTCCGCCCTTACCAGAGAAGTTCCGAGACACCAGCATGGTAGTGAGAATGGCGCCCTGTCATGAGAGAAACAACCAGACTGGTGACTTCAGGTCCCTTCACATCGTTGACATGTTAGGATTGTTACGTCATGTTGTCTATCGCAAGCTGCTCTGTGTTTTCACTATAGAACGCACGCTGAATAACTTATTTTAATACGTATGCTTTAGGACAGTAGCCGCATGTTACATCTTACACTTAATATGGTGCTCACACCCTGACACACACACAAACAAACACACGCCCACACACCTTGAGTTTTCTCCTGGCGTTGAACTTCTTCAGGCACTCCACGGTCTCCTGTCTGTGCATCATGGACGCCACCGTGGAACGTTGCTGCAGGAAGAGGAGGAAGATAAACAATAATACATGAGAGAAAAAAACGTAAATTGTGGGATAAAATAGGAATTCCAAATATCCCAAAATATGACATCTGGTTTATGTCCCAATCCATTTTGGTGAACATGTTTTTGTATGTGTGTCTGCGTGTGTCCAAGCACTTCGGATGAGTGTGCAAAGATTGGTTGCATAACGTCATCCAATCTACATGGTCGACGACAGTCAATATGAATCAATCTGCCTGTCTGGGTTCCATCTGCGTTCATCTCCCTCAGGCTTTTGGTCTGATCACAGAGACTGTCAGCTGGCTGTCCTTGTTGCTGCCCGTCTCTCTGTCCGTCCGTTTATCTTCAGTGGTTAGACCCCCAGGTGTGCAAAAATAAATTACGAAATGCCCCAAGAAGGCGTGGCCCATGGGGGCGGAGTCGAGGCCTGAGGTCCGCAGAACCACCAGCCAACGGCAGCCCTCCTGAGCACAACACACCACAATCGCCATGGTCCGATGTGGAAGTCACACAGTAGCCGCACTAGCACGGTTTAGCCCTCGTACAGATAGACGTGCGCGCCATCTCCGGTGACCATCTGTCATCCGTTTTGCTTACCCATTAGTTCTGGTCTTTCTACTCATCCTACTCTGGCTGTCTGCTGAGCTGAACATCTCTCTTTCTCTGTCTCTCCATCTATTTGCCGGTCTGTCTGTCTGTATGTCTGTCTGTCAACCCAGCTTTGTGTCCGTCCGTCTATATGTCTGTCTGTCTGTTTGTTTTTCTGTTTACCAAGCTATATGTATGTCTGTCTGACTGTCTGTCTGTTCACCCAGCTGTCTGTCTGTCTGTCTGTCTGTCTGTCTGTCTGTTCACCCAGCTGTCTGCTGGGGTTTGGCGGGGTACTTACGCAGACCCATGGGTGTTTGAGGGCCTCCTGCGCTGTGATCCTCTTGGCCGGGTTGATGGTCAGCATCTGGTTGATCAGGTTCTTGGCTTCAGGGGTCACTGTGTCCCACTCGGGAGACGGGAACTACAGAGACAGACAGGACGACAGAAAGACAGACAGACAGTCAGTCAGACAGGCTTTACTTTATACATAGTACCGCTCACATGTTTAGAGTAGCAATGACGTAACAGGTAATCAGCTGACCAATTTTTCCATTCAAATGATCAGTGTCTTATCATCAACCACGATATCATCTACATCTGAAAGGTGACCATCTCTCCATCTCTATCTCTGCGTTATTCATTGGTCTGGGAGCTATAGATTGTTCCTCTATTGAGGTACAGTTCAAACCATTTGACTACTCTTAGTGGAATGAAGGATTCTGTTACACCATCGGGCCGCTAGCTGAATAAAGCAGGATTTATTTATTTATCGATTTATTTATTTATAAATCATAATGATAGTGTGATTCTGGGTCCATTCAGGCTTGCCTAGTCCACGCACCGTGACTATAAGTTAGGTTCAAGGCCTTTTGGAATCAAAATGAGGCTAAGAAGTTACATGAGCTACAGGTACGGAATAAGAATGAGGGCATGAAGGGAGCAGAGGAGGGAAGGGAGAGAGCAGAGAGGGAAGCAGGGTCAGAACAAAGACATGTAGTGAAAGAGAAGGGAACAAGAGAGTAAGAGGAGATGAACAGACAATTAGAGGGGCAAAGAACAGAGAGAAACTAGAATATGGTGTTGCGGGACAAAGCCCAAGGAGAGGGGTGGAGAGATGGATGAGAGGAGGACAGGAACAAAGCCAGATGAAAAAGCAAGGACATAAAAGGGAAGGAGGAAAGGAGAGGAGAAGGGGCGAGTGGGGGGGCTAGCCTTTACCAGGACCGATGGAGAAGAAACAGTGAATACGTCAACGGATCAGAAATCAGCCATTCCCAAGTAGGGTAAGAGAAGAAGGAAGAAAGGGGAAAAGTGTGGAAGAGGAAAATGTGTGTTGGGGAAGGAAAGTGGGTGAGGAGGGAGAACAACAAGAATTAGGGGAGGTGCGAAAAAGAGACAACGAGAAGTTATTCAGTGTAACTTCTTAGCCTCAAAGATGTGAGGATGGAAAAGAGGAGCGGAGAGAAAAAAAGCGGATAAGGATAAAATGCATGAAAAGAAGGGGGGAGGGAGAAGAGGAGAAGGGGAGAGGAGAGAAGAGAGGGAGGAGAGAGGAGAGAGAGAGGAGAGAGAGGAGAGAGGGGCTCACATCGTAGGCGCCAGCCTTGATCTGCTGGTACAGCTTGTGCTGGTCCTCGTCCCAGAAAGGAGGATAACCCACCAGCAGGATATACAGGATCACCCCTAAGACAGAGACATGGAGACACACACACACACACACACACACACACACACACACACACACACACACACACACACACACACACACACACACACACACACACACACACACACACACACACACACACACACACACACACACACACAAAAAAAGGTTTTCTAATGGACGCGCCAATAAAACATATGTGATGCTTTAGTTCCTGGCTTATAGCCGCAGAGCGAATGCGAGCCTTCCCCTGGTGCTAGGCTCACCGCAGGCCCAGATGTCCACCGGCTTGCCGTATGCCTCCTTCCTCAGTACCTCGGGGGACAGATAACCCGGTGTCCCCGCAAACCCTACAGCAACAACACATGATGTGGCGATTAGCAAACATGTGTTATCGCCACCCCTCTCACCACACACACACACACACACACACACACACACACACACACACACACACACACACACACACACACACACACACACACACACACACACACACACACACACACACACACACACACACACAATCGATCAAGTGCCCATGGTCACTTGATCTACTTCCACAGATTTATAAATGCGCTGACAGAAGATGGAGAAGCTTTGATGTTTTTGATTTCATATATTTCAGTGCTAGCGGGGGGGGGGACAAGTGATGTGGCATGTGTAGTAGGGAGTTGAGCTAAATGTTTACTCCTGCACCGGCGACTGGTAAAACCGATGGGCTGAGCTGTCCCCAGCGATGCGGATACGTACCGAACCAGGCCTGCTGCTCCCCCTGCACCTCGATGGCCAGGCCGAAGTCGGCCAGCTTCACCGCCGCGTTCTTGCATTTGCTGGCCAGGAGCAGGTTCTCTGGCTGCGCACGGAGGGAGAGAGAGAGCAGGCGGTGAGGGGGGGGGGGGCTTAGAAAACAGACACACGGTACGCAGGTGACCAACAGCATAGGTCAGGAGGAGCTGCAATGGACTCACAGTGTGGGGTCGAGAGGGTGCTTATTTAGGAGTGCTTTGGAACATCTTAGCCGTGACATGCATTCAGGTTGACGGCCGGGCTTAGTCAAGAAATCCATGCTTTAACAAAGAGTGACAACTGCTATTGGCCGAACGGTTCTGAAGTACCGCTCCTTTCGCTTCACGGGCCACGTCTCCGTGGCTCAGATAAAACAGCCAATCTCATTATCCTCCCCCAGTCGGGGGAACGCAGCTCTATAATGATGGCTGCTACCCTGTCTTTATAGCCCTCTCTGCTTCACCGTCTACCATTTTCTTAGGATTGACAAAAGAATACTACCTGGCGGTCGAACTCGGAATAGGATATTAGGACCCAGGAAGTCTGGTAAAGCCAATCAGCTGAAAGCTCCGACTTTCCTAGCAACCAATGATGTCCTAATGAGGGTGCTCTTGAATTTCCCCTGAGCATAACCATCGCTGAGATAGTGCTGTCAGGTGCTACTGACACACCTGCACATCAACAACAGGCAGATGCAATTGCTATTTCTGCCCTTTTCGACGAGGCTTAGGACCCTTATTTTTCTATTCCTACGAATTACTAGTTGTTACTGCCATGTCCCCAGAATATCATTGCTCAATATAACCCTGTGTAACAGTGTGCATTTGACAAAAAACGACTTTGACACCGTCTAGTTAACCCTCTGTGTGGCTCTCTGCCTACACCATCCTATCGCCTTCCACAAAATCTCCTGCCGGCGCCAACAGAGACTCACAGCCGTCCAGTCGACGCAGAGGGAGGGAGCAGTCGACGCAGAGAGGCTCGGAACGGCGGCGGGGGGGGGGGGGGGGGCGCTGAAGCAGAAGCGATGGAGCGAGTGATAGGCACAGAGAGCGAGAGAGAGAGCGAGGGCGAGAGAGACGATGAGATGGATCTCAGTGGGTAATCACAGGGCACTATGCGTCCTGCGTGTCATCACCCTCCTGCCGCCGGCGTTTCGGCTGCGCTTCGCACTGCGGCTGGACAGGCTCGCCAACGGTGCAGCGCCTAAAGTGATCCGTCCAAAACGGCGGTGGATAGAGAATTCTGATGCAGCGCAAAGCTGAGCTCCCGTTGGAAAAGGGCAAAAGCCCTGCTGTCTCTACGTGCGAGCCCAGGTCGCCCCCTCGCTCACACGTAGAGACAGCAGGGGCGATAGTGCATCTAAGCGAGAGTGTGTGTTCTTTAATTTTGTTTCTACGGGCAGTTTCTACACACAATCATGCCTACCTCCCGTGTTTCGATCAAGGGGAAAGATGGGAGGGATAAAGCGGCCCTGGAGAGCAGGTGTGGGACTCTCTCTCTCTCTCTCTCTCTCTCTCTCTCTCTCTCTCTCTCTCTCTCTCTCTC
>NW_028178743.1:0-11766 GCF_964030765.1 Micromesistius poutassou | reverse complement strand
GACGAACACAAACACTGAACCTCATCTCGGCTGAGGGCGGGGGCGTGTCCAGCGTGAGGCGTTCACATGCAGCTCCCCCCCCCGCCGTCGCTACGGTCCGACGCGTTGGCACCGTCGCCTCTCTTTGTTTGTGTGCGTGCTTATGTTTCTGTTCTGTGTGTGTGTGTGTGTGTGTGTGTGTGTGAATACACGTACTGTTTGTGTGTGTGTGTGTGTGTGTGTGTTTTTGTGTTGTGTGTGTGCACATGTATGCGCATGTGCCTGGGTGTCTACGTTGTGTATGTATGTATGCATGCGTGTGTGTGTGTGTGTGTGTGTGTGTGTGTGTGTGTGTGTGTGTGTGTGTGTGTGTGTGTGTGTGTGTGTGTGTGTGTGTGTGTGTGTGTGTGCGCATCTGTAGTGGAGGCTTCTGTAGAACACATTGAGTGGGTGAATAAAGACCTCTTCATGGGTCCATGGTGACAGCAGTGCCTGTCTGACGCTACCCTGGTGTGTGTGTGTGTGTGTGTGTGTGTGTGTGAGTCTATCCAGGGAGTGTGGGTGTAGAGTGGCTGGTAGTGTCTGTATCGGTGACTAACTGCTGAGTGATGTGGGTCAGTGTGTGTGTGTGTGTGTGTTGGCTTCGGTCTGTCTGGCTGCGTGGGGGGATGGAGAATGAACCAGAGAGTTTGATCAGTTTGATATTCAGCCATTTAGTGGAGCACCTCACTCTCCTCTCGGGAATTACTAGTGTGTGTGTGTGTGTGTGTGTGTGTGTGTGTGTGTGTGTGTGTGTGTGTGTGTGTGTGTGTGTGTGTGTGTGTGTGTGTGTGTGTGTGTGTGTGTGTGTGTGTGTGTGAGAGAGATCATGTTGTGTGTGTGTGTGAGATAATTACCTGTACCTGTGTATGTGTGGGTGTCTGTGTATACAGCGGTCTAATATTGGTCAGGTGACAGGTGTTGGGGATCAGAGCGGTTGTGGGAGAGAGTGTGTGTGTGTGTGTGTGTGTTTGTGTCCACTGAGGCGCCACAGTAAATAAAATCAAATTAGTGGCAGAGCTTGTTCAGCGGGCGATGAAACAACTACATCGCTCTGAGGGGGGGGGGGGGGGGGGTGACGGGGGACGGATGGACGAGGAGGGATCAATGAACCTGATGGCTCCAATCACCGCCGCTTTCCTCTCCCTGCTATGCTGCTGTTGTGCTACCCTGGAACCCTGCACTCTCTTTTCCCGCGCTGTACTGCTGGTCACCTGCCTGGTGACCATTTCTCCTAAGGGGGATTAATAAAGGACTATCTTATCTTATCATATCTTGACCCAGAGTTCTCGCCAGAGCACAATTTGAACTTGCTCAGCGAGTCACTCTGGGAACTCCCCGATGCCCCCTCTCCCAGCACATTAACCAGTGGTGTAGCTGATATCTTTTGGCGGCGCCAAAAAGCGTTGATGTTTTACCGATCGGATACGGCGAGAGTCTTATCTATTGGTTAGCTCCGCTGGTCTGGATACGTCACCTCTTGTAATCTTCTGATTGGTCGTAGTGTTATCCAATTCCGTTCAGTGATATTTTCAAATGCACGCTTGGTGCCACCCCCCTCGAGTTGGGCCGTTTTCATCACTCGTTGCCAGACCCAACAGCTTTCTAGACGTGGGTCTGGATTTCCAGGCTAGCGTTCTGCCATCTCCAGCTGTACATAAAAGAAACCAGGCCGGCGCCTTTACATCACGATGTAAACCGCGGCTTGTCGACCAGGAGCTAGACTGACGGTTGACAGGCTCGCGAACACTGAGGTTCTTTTAAGCTACTGCTTGCACGACGGACGCGAATCCATGCATGGTGACATTTCCAAAGGAACTGAAATTCAGTTGAAAATATTGCTATTATAAAGGCCGGTCCACTTATCCTTGGACAGTTTATTTTCCCTGCCTTCGTCTTCACTAACCTTACAATTGGCATTTTTTCGCTCACTTTCAACTATCTCCAGTTTCCAAAATGTCTCTTATCCAGAATGCCCAACTGTCTTTCGCTTTCTTTGTTTTCTTCCACTACAAGCAAGGTGATATTACCTCCAGGCAAAACAAACTCACCGCATCTTTATATGTCCTGTCCTCTCTCTCCCTCTCTGTGTGTCTCTATCCCTCCCTCTCTCTCTCACGCATTCTTTCTCCCTCTCTTTGTGTCTCTCTCTTCCTCTCTGTATCTCTCTCTCTCTCTCTTTCTGTATTTTCTTCAACGGCAGGTGTGTTATTAGTGTATGTTCCCTGTCTCTGTAATCTGGGGCTCTCTCTGCAGTGCACAGACGCCCCACTCAGACTCCTACTCTCTTCCTCCTCCTCACCTCTGGCCACCCCTGCCTGGGATGTTGATGGTCTCCATTAGTGGATAATGAACCAATGCCCTTCTAGTTGCCGGCAGCCGTCTGATATCTACTGTGCACGGTGTAGTGTATTCTCCACTCATCTCTCTAGCTGATGCTTTCTCTTAAATTTCACAACCCCCGCACCGCCCCCCGTTTGTTAATCCCCGCGCAGAACCCCCTCCCCCTCCCCGCCTCCCTCCCCCTCCTCCAGCCACGAAAACCATTTACGACTGTCGCCCTGTCTCACTGAACTAATTATCCTGCGTGTGTGATTTATGCATTTGTATTTCGCAGAGGGAGAAAAAGAGAGAGATGGCCTTCTTAAAGCCATTAAAACCACCATCCCTCTTTTCCTCCCCCCCCCCTTCCCCCCCTTCCAATGAGGACCGGGGATGTAATAAGGAATGTATTGCTGCATATTAATTAAAGAGTGGCTCTTTTTTTTCCTTTCTTTTTCGCTAATCAGAGATTCGTATTTAGATGGTTACGGCTGGAGCTAATGAAGCCAATTTGAACGGGTGTTGGGGAAGAAATGCACAGCAATCGTCCTGCGCTTTAACGCCATTAAGTGCACGTTGAGGCACGTGGCCACGTGGGTACACCTCGACCTGAACCCAAGTGCACGAGGACGTAACCTATATAAAGTAACGCTGAAGTGAAGTGGCTGTTATTTATCAATGGAGGCAGCATGCCACCCTGAAGGAGTGTGCTTCACATTAACATTTAGATATCGCACACAAAAATGCTAATCACCGTTGGTCTTTTCATTTGACCTAGTTAGGAAAATTGCAGATTCTCAGACAGGAAAAAGAGCATTGACAAATAAGAGTATACTTATCTACGACTCTGAGGCCAGTTCAACAACTAACTGGGAGGAAGTGCGGAGAAGGCAACTTGTCGGTCGTTACGCTTTCTGCTGTGTTTGTCTTTGTTCAGGAAGAGTTATTCTCAGTCAGCGGTAGCCATCGCGGGGTCCTTTTTGGAGGGAGTACTAAAGTGTTTTATCATCCAGTGTGCCCTACAACATGGTCGTTCTGTTTATCTTGCTGATTGGGATCAAAATCATTCAGGAAATGAAAGCGTTTTTTTTTGCATTTACTCTTTAGAATCCAATTACTTTCACTGCCTGGCTTTACTTAACTCATTTGTTTACATGAAGAAGAATGATTGCTTGACTTAATGGCAAGGATGAATTCTGCTGAGCCATAACACGCCGTTTTTCTTCGTTTTGGGAATGTCGACAATCAAAGTAATTCAACCGTTCAACTTTTTTTTTTTGCCATCAATGGAAATAAGACAGATAGATTACAACAGTTATTCTTTGTGTAAAACTCAGAACCACGACATTCAGGGGATTTGGCGGGGCGGGGGGGCTGGAAAATATGACATGAGGCTGGATGGATGGTTCCAGATCAAGGACCTTGAGGCTGGTGATGGTTCAAAATGGTCAGCACGTGGCCTGAGTATTGCGAGCGGCGATTATTATTGTAAGCAGCAGGGCAGGGGAGGGGGAAGTGTGGTCCAAAGAAAGTAAAGGGTTAGGGTTTCAAGTTGTTTACTGGTTGTGAGAAGGTCACAATCCCTTCTCACTGTCTCTCCCCTCACTTCATATTGAATGTGGTATTTGGACTTCCGGAGCACTAGGGGGCAGAAGGTTGCAGGTTGCAGCCTTGGCCAGGGAAGTTTCCCTTGTTAATGGTAATGGTATGTTTTGTTATGCTATGCCTATCGGGCTGTTTTTCCAGCCCTGTTGTGCTACTTTTAATCACGCACTGGCTCCGCTATTCTCTTAAAGAGAATACCATTACTACTACTAATACCATTAGTAATACAAATTCAGCTACTACTACTACTACTACTTTCAGATTCTTCAGATCAATTCATTTTACATTTCTGCATTTTCAGTAATGACGGGTCGTTCGCGAACGAATCAGTTCGACTGAACGACTCTTTAACAAGAACGAACCGACCTGATTCCCAGTTTCAGTTCGTCGCGTTCGTCTCGATTCGTTTGAGAATGAGGACGAGGGAGGAGCCGAGTCTGAACGACTCAGCAGAGAACCGATTCACCGCTACCGGAAACGCAACTGAACGAACCAACGACCCAAACGATTCTTCTTGGCAAACTGACTGACGCAAACTAATTCAAGCAAACGAATGATGAAATCCATCACTAATTTTCAGCAATGCTTTGCGCTTTTCATTCAGCTGTCAGCAGTCACACGCGTTTTCTGCAGGAAATGCATTTTCTAGTTTATTCTTGGACTGTTTTGAAGTAAATAAAACTTCACTTTTTTGTCCTGACACAATTGCCCTCGTTTTTGGCACACACTCTCCAATCTGGTTGTCCGTATCCCTAATACGTGGGGTGACCACGCCGGCCCCTCACACTGGTCAACAGTCACACTACAGATGTGTTTGAGAGCAACCTGATGAACCAGCAAAATGACCTAATAGTCCAATTTCCAGGTCCCTCTCAAAACAACACGGGTTACGTTTTGAGACATACATTATGTTTGCAGACCAAACGAGTTACGTCAATGAGTTAGTACTATTAAGTAGTCACGCACCCAATTACACAGGAATTTTGACATTAATTTGAATTTTTCTACATTTAAATGTATTTTTGCCTATTTGTTTAGATGTATTCTGTATTCTGATGAATTATTTGAAAGAAAAACTGATAGGGGAGGAACATTTAGATATATTATATGATTTAGATATATGCATACAAAAATACAAACACAAACTGCATAAAATAACTTTTAAACCTTACCCTCACCCCTACATCGACTGGGCATACAATCAAGCGATCATTTGCATCATATAGCGAAGAGATTTATGCAACAATGTGATTGGCCATGCTGTCACATTTTCTTGTACAAATCTAAACTGAAGAGGCAATGAACAAAAACATGGAGCAACTGTGCTATGGATATTTTGGTCAGGAAGGAGATCTGTGCTGTCAGAAAGTACGTAGGGAATTGGCCAAAGCGATGAAATAGATGTGGCCTTTAATGGCCTATAGTCTCACCTATTCATTCGGCCACTTATTATGACATAAAATATGTATTTCAGGCCTTTGCCATTGCATATGTAAATCTGACATCGCAGAACTCTTCCCTGACCCAATGAACACTTAAACAGAAACAGATGTATTTAGTGTTTTACTTTTGCATTTAACGTATGCTTTATTCACTTAAAAACTAATCTGCCACACTTTGTCCTTAATCTAGTGACCAAGAAGGAAAAGTGATTCACAAAATGTTTCAAATTCCACCGGTCACTTTTCCTCTGTACGTATTCGCCAGACTTTGTTTAGCGGAGTATAATTCACATTGACGTCCAAAATGACTTTGAATTGAAAGTTTCCATTTACAACTGAAAGCAATCACCCCTGGGAGGCCCCCACGACACCCACGTTTTGCTTAACTTAAGATGTACATGCACAGACACACACTCCCAGCATATGCATGCATACATACAGTCAGGGTGCGACTGTATGTCTGTTTTTTTAAATAAAATAAAAAAATGAAATGTTTCATGTCTTTTCAGTTTGCATTAAAGATTAATGTTCAGCTGTCCGAAATGTAGGCGAGTAGGGCCTAACCATTAACTTAAAAAAAGAATTAAGCCTGTTTTTTCATGATTAAAAAAAACAAAAAAGCATCCCCCCCCCCCCCTCTCTGGTTTTTTGACAAATCGCACCCTGCATACAGTGATCAACTTGACACACAGAATACAAGGAGGTCACACAATCCAGCTTGCACATGCACATACACAAACACAGACATATGGAAGTCATTGATGTCTGTTATTAATGGCTGGGCTGCGCTGTAGGACACGAGGCTCTGTTTATGCTCGAGTGCTCTCTCCTCTGTTGAGATTCACCACCTCTGACTCCGCCGGCTCCTTCCCCCCCACACTCTTCCAACCTCCTACCCCGTGTTTCATAGTCGACATGATCCCCCCCCCCCCCCATAGTACGTGGTCAGATGTCGCGCACCACTGATCTTGGCTTGAAGATGTATTAGCTCATCTTCTCTTCGATGTGACGTAGCGTGGACACCTGGTGCATTAGGCCTACGCGAGGGAACTGAGATGCAGTGTTTATAACGTGGTGTCACGAAAAGCCCATTGTTGATACGCCCGCTTTGACGAACCTTGTTGACAAAATCCTCAAGAGTGTCTATCATCGTTCTTCCCTGAAGCCTTCATCTCTATGATGGAAGATGAGGTCTCCACCCTGCCCTACAACAGCCATCAAGGAGAAGCAGGACTGAGCGACAGGCCCGAATGACAGGATGGTTCTAGACTTGTCTTCGGTGTTTGTGCAGATTGTTTCACTATCAATTTTCTTTCTGAAATGCAGCTTTAGAAAACAAGGCAAGGAACGTTGCAGGCACTTGAATGTCCATGTTGTAATTAAAAACAGGAGGGTGAAACTGAACAGAAAATGGATTGCGTTAGTCCCTGCCAGGAAGTTGACTTGAAACATAGTTTTTCATTTCCACTGCTGGTTATGAGCGGGTTTGTACGAAAAATCCATGTAAACAATATTATGCAAATGAATTGTCGAGATTTAAACAAGGAGGAATGTTTTTCATTATGGGGTTTGTGATGACATTTGATGAGACAGCTGAAACAAATGGGTTCAGGTATTTGATGAAAGACATTGTGGGGCTGAGATTCCTGGCATGAACGAACAGCTGTCCCAAAAATTATAACGGTTGAAGTCAAGCTTAATTATCAACCTACACTTGTCACTCCATTTACATTTGCAGATCAAGTCTCAATTAGGCCCAACTGGATAGTTTAATTCAAACTGAAAGCACAGCCTATCCAGGGTGGTTTAGCTTTGTGCATGTGCGTGTGTGGGAGAAAGATAAAGTGAGATTGTGTTAATTGTGTGTGTGTGTGTGTGTGTGTGTGTGTGTGTGTGTGTGTGTGTGTGTGTGTGTGTGTGTGTGTGTGTGTGTGTGTGTGTGTGTGTGTGTGTGTATGTGTGTGTGTGTGTGTGTGTGCGTGTGTGTGTGTGTGCGTGTGCGTGCGTGCCAAAAGGGATACTTGGTGCAGATTGGGGCTTTTCACATACAGGATCTAGAAGATGGATTGTTGCGATGTGGAAATACAATGATATGATTACATTTGGAAGATGAAGTGAGATCCAGTGAAGTATGCCTTCAGAGTAGTTGAGTTTGGTCTTGAAAAATACGAACGCACATAAGCACACACACACACACACACACACACACACACACACACACACACACACACACACACTCACTCTCTCAGTCTCTCTGTGAGGCCGTGGATGCGGCGGCAGAATATAGAGTTGGAATGGTAATGGTTTAATCTAGATGTCATTAATTTATGCGCCTCAGTTCAAAGCCCAGCTGCTAATGCATTCCATCACACGAGCGTAACAGATTCGTACAAACCCAGTAATGAACTCATACACAGGACCCATAAATGCTCCGCAAATAACGAGATGGAAAAATCGGAACGTAAACCGTTGCTGGTTATTTACAGCAAAAGGGCCCGTCGTCATCCGTCTCAATCAGAGAACAGTCGGTTTTAAGGAACTATGAGGAGCTGGGGATGTTTAGCTTATTGTGAAAAATTAAATAAGGCAATGGAAAAATGAGGCGCATGGAGTCGGCTGAACCCCCCAACACGGGGTTCAGTGCAGCCCCCCAACAACACAATACTCATTAATAACTTACAAATCTGCAATCTCTAGGAAATTATTTCCAGAGTTCAACTTGGAGGGAAGAATAACGGATGGATGCCCGGAGGAAACTTTATTTCACATTGATGGATGCCTCCTATTAACGAGTACTAAAAAACAATTCAGGCAAATAACGCGTATACAATACTCGATTGTGGGTTCTCAAGAGGGCAAACAATTAACAGAATTACTACATGCCACGGATTCTCCCATGACTGCGTAATTGGTCTTTAACATTAGTCTTGCCAATTTAAAGTAAAACAGGGAGCAAGATCTCTAAAACGCTACCAAAGTTAACAACATAAAGACCGTTTGATTATCTTCCTTCAGTATGTTACACCAAGGTTTACTTTTTTCCTGCTGAGAGAAAATTTAACCCTGCACTATAAGCTTTTAATTGCAGCCATCCCTTCTTTTTTTAATAATAATAATTAAAGCTACGCACCAATTGTTTCAATTGAAGCGTCACTTCCTCCCCACCTTTTCCATAAAGCCCTGCACAGACAGAGGGCTGTGGTTTGGTTTGGAAAGTAATTAGAATTAAAAAGTAGAAATGCATTTTGGCTTAACCCCTGAAGTTAAGAATCATAAACGTGATAGTCGCATAGAATAAATTACAGAGAATTGTGAACAAAAATGATGACTGCAGTAAAAATACATTTTGAACAGTGACATTGCAAGCCGTATTTGTATGCTTGAACTCTATGTGCAACCCTTCTGTGCTTGTTTTCCACGCGTTTTTTTTCTATCTCTCCAACTTTCAGAGTTCTGCTGCTCTGTCACTGCCTCGTAGTTTTCCTCCACCGAAGGGGAAGGTTTTAGGATTTGCACCGTCAGCAATCTACCAGGCCAAACTCCACCTGCCAATCAACATGTTCACCAAGAGCCTGTTTTGCATCTGGGCATCTTGCAAGGTAAGGTGTTCCCTCATAATGATTTATTTAAAACAACTTTTCAGAAGAAGAGGCATTGAGAGCCATTGAAGTCACTTGCTGTTCCAAGCTGGACTCGTCTCGGTGGTTTGCTTTCTGCTGCTCGATCAATGAAATCGACCGGCCAGCACTAATAGCCAATGTAAGCTAAAAGTGTTTTGTTAAGCTTACTTTAAGCTAGGAAACATTTTGGCTGACCATGTCATGACTTACTGTTGTGCTGCTTAGTGAGTTACATGTTTTATAGGAATGTTCGGTACATGGCGATAATAGTTTTAGATCCTTGAATTGAAGATTTATTTTTCAGTGTATGGAGGTACTTATTATCCTAAAATGTCATGATTCAACCTCCTACAAGTGAGTTTCCAAACTTCCATGCCCATAATAATCTCTTGATACAGGCCACATAAACCTTTATGCTGCTAATTTGACTAATATGTTCCTCTTTGCATCTAGCAACCTAAAGCTAGCATTGTACTCTGTAATCAACTTTGATGTTAAGCATTCACTTTGTTGCAGTGGTGGCATTTCTGACAGCTCGACAAATCAACGATGACTCAAATAACTCTTGATGTAATCAGCTCAGCTGGAGTCCCCCTCTTGTCTCCGTCATTTATTATTTTCCGTCTGGTTCATCTGCCATGCGTGATATGCACCTATTGGAATCACCAAGGAAGAACTACCTGGAGGGAACTTTAATGCTTGTAACATATTTCAGCCATAATATTCTCCCATAGCCACAATACTGAGTAAACATAACATAAGCTGTAAGACACAACCAGGCAGCAGCTGATCATACATAGATGAAGAGGGCGGGCTTTTAAAGCCACAGAACACGCCCACCTCTACCTGCCTATTTAACTCTGACTCCGCCATTTTAGAATCAGAATCTCTTGGGCGGCGTATCGATTAGATGTAAAGCTTAGAGACGCTCCGCTCGTGCTATATACCATTCCTCTCCTTTTGTTTCATAGACGATAGACAATAGACCAACCACCTTAACCCAATAAAGTGAGTTAAAAGCGATCCTGTCTCGGCGGCCTTTCCTGGACTAAAATATCATAACATGCTGATCTTCTCTTTGGTCCATGTGCAAGTTAAGGACCAGAGCATTTTTAGAATGAACTACTACCTTTTGATTTGCTATAGTGCAATTGCATTTGGGCAGTGCAGTTGTGAAAACGTAACACATGAACGTACCAACCAGCTGACTGAATACTAGATCTATAGTAGATGGATCTACAAAGAAAACCGCTTCTTACGAAAAAACGGCTTTTCAACCGTTTCTAAGGAAATAAATGGCATCTTGAATGGTGGCACGGGTGTAAATGTCCCGGCCCGAAAGGTCAGTCACTCTGATCAGTGTGTGTGTGTGTGTGCGTGTGTGTGTGTGTGTGTGTGTGCGTGTGGTGTGATGCCTGCTTCGTCCCTGTTCCCTCTTGGTTCCTGATGGATTTGAAGCATGCGGGAGCGACAAAGGCTTGTTGACTGTCCGTGCGCCCTGCGTGTATACGGGGGGGGGGGGGGGGGCTGATAACAATGTCAGGGGCAGGGACCGCTGTCAGGCTCGTCAACAATACCACGATAGCCTGGAGCGATAAGTGTATTCTTCCTGCTCGCAGCCCCACATTGACACATCCAGAGGGTACACCCCGAAGTGTGCGTGTGTGTGTGTGTGTGTGTGTGTGTGTGTGTGTGTGTGTGTGTGTGTGTGTGTGTGTGTGTGTGTGTGTGTGTGTGTGTGTGTGTGTGTGTGTGTGTGTGTGTGTGTGTGTGTGTGTGTGTGTGTGTGTGCGCGCGCGCGCGGTGTGTGTGTGTGTGTGTGTGTGTGTCTGGGCCACTATAGTTGTAACAGATTTGAAGCTAAACACACACACACACACACACACACACAGACACGCATACACACACACACACACACACACACACACACACACACACACACACACACACACACACACACACAAACAAACCGGACACTGAAACCTCTGCGGGTGCCGAGAATGCTCACTGAAAGACATTCAGGGACTCCCACATTGGCTTTGGTTACAGGAAGTACAGAGATCAAATGCACAGGGTCCTCCAGTGGAGTGGAAGCAGACGGAAGGGTCTCTGTGTTAAGTATCCACGCAGAGGGCCGCTCCGTGTCAGTCCAACATGATCTGGCCTCATGTCCCCGCACAGATGGACTTTCCAGAAGGCCGGGGTACAGTGTGCGAGTTGAGCTTCAGGATTTGGTTAGAGGAGGAGGAAACAAGGGAGAGGACGGACATTAAGTACATATGGTTGTTCGAAAATAATAATGCACATGTTAAAGGTGAATGTATATTCAACATTTTCAATGAGATTGAGATGATTGCGAGTTGCTTCCACCTTTTGATACACCAACAGTGTATTCCAACAGTTGGATATTACAACTGATGTAAGTGTTCTTTTAAAAAACAAAAAACAGTTATCCCCCTTTTCTTCTGATCATTTTAATTTTAATTTTATCTTAAAATTAAAAAGCGGAAGTACCTAATCCTCCAGACTTGTTATATTTGAGAAATCCTCCTCAATTAAATATCCAATTCCATATTGTTCCGCAAATCTGTCACACACCGAATTCTTATTTTATTTGATGAATGGCGAAAAAGTCAGCAATGGGAGCATAAGCAAGTCAGAAGAGGTGTGCCTGAACATACCCAGGTGTAACAGCAGCCATGTGGTTCAGCACAAGTCGGTGTCAGCGGCTTTTGATTTTGTATTATTAAATCCCCCTT
>NW_028178744.1:0-10572 GCF_964030765.1 Micromesistius poutassou | reverse complement strand
AGTAACTAGTAACTCATCCCATAGAATGCGTTTAACCTATACAGGGAAAATTCAGCCGCAAATAACACGCTCTGTAATCTCACGTGTCCGGGTATCAACAAAGAAAAAAACCTAGCCGGTGCGTCTCCTAAGGTTACGTGGGTCGCGAGTGACGCAGCTGTGCCGTGCGTCTCGCCCGTCGCCATGCCTACCGCCAGGATCTGGCTGAAGAGCAGAGAGTAGACGGGGTTGACGCCGCCGTTGACCGCCGCCCCGAAGGACCCGAACAGCATGTAGGGCCACTCGGGGCTGTTGTACTTGAGGATCCTGGCCACGGGAGCAGGCTCCACTGGCTCCTCCTCCTCCTCCTCCTCCTCCTCCGGGATGACATTCTGGGGGAGAAAAAAAAAAAAAAACGCGATGACTCAAGGGTATGGGAGTATTCAAGTGGCAGCCATAATGAGGGCTGTTTGAATGCTCAGAATGCTAAGGAAATATGCTTCAATTTTGTTTATGCCGGGTTGTTCATGTTTATACAGACCTCCTTGACGCATGAATGCAATTATCTGAGATGTGCTTTTAGAAGTCCATCTTCAGAATAATTACGTAATTACATAACCTAGCATAAGTGCACACAGATTATTTATATATATATATATGTCAACTGTATAACCGCGGTAGTCTTTTTCGTAGTCCTTATGAATTCTCCCAGCCCATCTTTTCTTGAACTTGTGACCCTTCGAGGAAGTGAGTAGGAAAGGACAGAAATGTTTTTGATTATCCGGATCATCTGGATTGTTGACTATCTGACCGGAGCCACTCACTATATGGCAGTGGTGGCTGGTGATAAAAATTGTTGGTGGGGCGCAGTAATAGAAAAAAATGAATTTGGTAGATTTTATTTCCTGTATTCTGGTGCATTTTGGGGATGGCCACTACCTATTACCTATTACCTACTATTCATTCAGATTCATAGCCTGACTTTCAGGGCCTGGGCAAGCTTACAAGCTTACCCATTGTTGTTATTATGATATTGAGGCAAATCAAGATCACTGTCCTATAGCGTCCATTTTTGTGTCTCAATTTCAAATGCAGTTATAATAGAAATATGGGACAGTTGCTTTATATTGTTTATATGCTACAGGCCGAAAGACTAAATTAATATGTAACTTACTTGCTCCTTTTAAGTATAACATTGCTTGGGGAGTCCAATTACTCCACTGAAATGGGTGGAAAGTGCTTTTACATTGATTCGCTTCATTGTCCAATCGTGTGGTGATAAAAAAAAAAAGAAACGCCATACCATTGGCCTGGGGCACACACTGGTGCGACCCGATGGCAATTTATTTTTGCGCCAATGAAAAGCCATCTCTGCTTGATAGACATCAAAAAGTTTGCGAGCTTACGTTGACTTCAACTTGGCCAGCTCCCCTGACCTGAAGGAGGGCTTTATTTCGAATGACCAATAACTAGCCTAGCCCAAATCATTGACGTTCAGACGCATTTAAATGGTTGCTGGCAGTTGCAAGTACGGTCTATCACACAATTAAACAAGGATAAATGCTATGTATTTTTGTTGATTTATTTCGTATGTTGGAGATCACTGGTATCTGTATTGGTTTGAGTCAATCAATTGAATGGGAATCACTGCAATATAATTTAATGATAGTTTGGGATTGTATTCATATTGTAAAGTTAATGTCACTGGTTTATAATATATATTAATGTTTACATAATATAACAATGGATGGAATATACTCATAGATCATCATATTTTAAACCTGTTTTAGCTTAAAATATCCTCATTGTTACACTGATAAATCTTGTTTACCAAAATCTATTGATGATTCCCCCATTTGCCCGTGATTCCATATGCCCTTAAACGGCAACGCAATCTCGCTGCAGGCACTTACTCCCACATCAGGCGAATCAGGTCTCATTTACATACAATGGTCACTAATGTGCTGCTGTTAGCCAGATTCAGAATTGTATATTGTATTTAAGGCACTGACATTAGAATACACATTAGTTATTTATTGAGAACCCCATACATTTTCATAAGGATCTAAATACTGTTTCTTTAAAGAAAGCAAACAAATTGAAGCACACACACGTTTAGCAGTCAAGAACCGGGAGGTGGTTGAACCGCTAAAACACAGTTACACACACACACACACACCCAAAGACACACACACACACGCATGCACACACACACACAAACTAGCAAGTAGGCTAGACTATCTATTAGACTATCTATCTATTAGTTCCACAAAGATTATGGACATGACCGTTCTTAAACACACACACACACACACAGACTTGTAAAACACAAACACACAAGAACACACACACACACACACACACACATACGTAGATGTGCAGACACACACACACACACACATATAGACACACATACTCACACACACACACGTAGATGTGCACACAGACACACACATAAACACAGTTTAGAAATGGGGACATAGTTAAAGACGCACGCACACACACACACACACACACACACACACACACACACACACATACGTAGATGTGCAGACACACACACACATATAGACACACATACTCACACACACACACACACACATAGATGTGCACACAGACACACACATAAACACAGTTTAGAAATGGGGACATAGTTAAAGACGCACGCACGCACACACACACACACACACACACACACACACACACACACACACACACACACACACACACACACACACACACACACACACACACACACACACACACACACACACACACACACACACACACGTAGATGTGCAGACACACACACATATAGACACACATGCTCACACACACACACACACACACACACACACATAGATGTGCACACAGACACACATAAACACAGTTTAGAAATGGGGACATAGTTAAAGACGCACGCACGCACGCACGCACACACACACACACACACACACACACACACGGGGGCCGACCTGGGTCTTATCAGGCTGTGAGACAGAGTAGGCCCGGGGCCCCAGCCCCCCAGCCATGGGCACAAGGGACTCTGGGATCAGGTGGGACATCTGGGACCGCGACCGCTGGCGGATGGACGCCCTGTCGCGACAGACCCGCTGATTGGTTAGAAATGGTTTGCCCCGAAAAGTAATTAAAATGGGGTGAAGAGATAAGTACATTTGAATCTGGATTGGTTCCGAAATGTTCTGAAATGTTCCAGAATAAAAGTCATTCTCGAATGTTCCCAAATGTTAATAATTGTAAAATCATTTCTGGAATATTACTCAACGTTCCGGAAGATTCTAATAAAACGCTGTCTAGACTTGTCGTTAGTAAAATGGTGTGTTTGTTCATCTGCTCAATTCTAATGAATGATTAATGATTTATCAAGCAAGAGAAACAGGCAAAGTCAGGTCCAATTATTAATGTGACTCTCTAGTGGGCGATGCGAGGTTTGAACAAACAAAAGTGGAGGATGAAGGTCGATAGACAGGAGGGCGTAGGGTGGTGGTACCTGAGACTGGCCCGGTAGCTACCAGCTCTGGACAAACGCAGGCTGACTGAGTCCTCCTCAGTCTCAGCCACTGGCAGAGAGACAGAGAGAATGCATGAGAGAGAGAGAGAGAGAGAGAGAGAGAGAGAGAGAGAGAGAGAGAGAGAGAGAGAGAGAGAGAGAGAGAGAGAGAGAGAGAGAGAGAGAGAGAGAGAGAGAGAATGGGAGAAATTTACATATAAATGACATAAATGACAGAGAGAAAGAGTAAAGAGGTATAGAGTGAGAATGAGAGGGAATTAATGGGAGAGAATCAATAAGAGATAAAGAGGATGAATGAGAGCGAAAACTAATGACAAACAGAGAGAATCTATGAATCAATGAATGAGAGATAGAGAGAACAGAGGGAAAGAGACAGTGAATGAATCGGGGTGCCTGGGTGATGTAGTGAGAATGAGGGAGACAGGGGGAATGGAAGAAAGAGAGAAAGATATAGTGAAAATATAGTCAGAGCCAGAGGATATAGGAGAGCCGGAGAATGAGAGCAAGAGAGAAAGAGACTGAAAGTGAACGATAAATGACCGGTAGAGACAATAAGAGAGGGAGAATAACATTTAATAAGAGAGAGAGAGAGAGAACGAGGGAGAGGGCGGTTTCAATATTTTATGAACCGCTCACACACACCACAAAACACAAGGCCGCTATTTGAAAGACTCCATAAAGCTTTTTATAAGGTCCTTTGTAGCTTCATTCAAACCAACACAAACAATCCTCGATAAATCCCCAAATTTAAATTGGGAACGGCCATCCTCGGCTACTCTATTAAAATACACATAAAAGTTAGTCAAAGTTTGATTCTGGGCCACGTCATTGGTCCCAAGTTGAGCACTCATACCACCGATGAATGACATCCAGCTTTTCAGAGATTATTTTTACCGAAACAGTGTTGACAGCCCCAGTTAATTCACAATATGTGTATGAGGCAATACTTTCCTAAGCCCCATTCACAGATGCAATTTTTTCCTTTCCATTTGCTGTCTGAATGCATCAGTGTAACACTGTGATGACTACATTCATCACAGGGGTGTCATTGACACCTTGTTGTTTATGTGAATAAAACGACTAACAGTAAAGGCTTGCAACATTTCAAATATAGATTTAAACCCCTCAAACGTCTAAGATTTAAGCACATCAAACGTCATGAGAACAATGTGAGAGTTAGGAGAGAGTTAGGAACGGAATAGAATGCTCTCAAACGGGTTGGTGGAGAAACATTCAACCCCCATTTCTACGTTTACATTTACATTTAGGGGATTTACGCTTTTATCCAAAGCGACTTACAACCGTTAATACACACATTCAAACACCGATGGCAGAGTCAACCACTCAAGGCGACAGCCAGCTCGTCAGGAGCAGTTGGGGTGTGGCTCAGGGACACCACGACACTCTAGCTAGGAGGAGCCGGGGGATCGAACCAGCAACCTTCCACATACCAAGCCAACCCGCTGTACCTCCTGAGCTACTGCCGCCCATTTTCTCTACACTTCAGCATTATTTTAGCAACAAACAAAAGCGGAGCAACTAAATGACAACGTTGAAGATAACGCAAGACGCATTTCCACATAAAACGAGTAAACATTTATTTGGGTGCGCTGCCCCTTTAAAGGGGCCATGACATGGCACCAGGTGTGGTGTGATTAGCCAATACAAGCCGTTTTGGCAATCTGCCTCTTCTGACATCACAAGCGGGCGTGTCCACCTAGATGTGCGACGGACAGACGAGCGACGTTTGCCACAGTCCACCGGGTGGGCCGGCAGACTGATCCCGCCGGCGCACATCTAGGTGGACACGCCCACTTTCTGCCCCTTGTGACGTCATGAGGGGCGGATTTCCAAAACGGGCTTGTGACGGGCTAACCACGACCACACCCGGTGGTCAACGGCACGGGCACCTTTAAGGCGAAGACCACCTACTCTCCCGCGCCTTCTCGTTGAGGGCCTTGTCCCCCTGGCTCTGCAGGGTCACCAGGGTGAAGTAGACCCCCTTGCGTTCCATCAGCTCGTCGTGCTTGCCCCGCTCCACCGCGCGGCCACGCTCAAAGCCCACGATCACGTCGGCGTTCCGGATGGTGGACAGGCGGTGGGCAATGGAGATGGTGGTGCGGCCCTGGCGCACCTGCAGAGGAGGGGGTGGGCGGGGGGGGGGGAAAGGTGGATGAAAAGACCGGGGGTAAAAAGGGCGCACTAACGCTAAGTAGTGCGCCGTTCAGGCTTATTCCCTTCAGGCTTATTTTCGATAATGACCGGCGTTCTAGATATTATCCCGCTTATTACACTACTTGGTAAAACTAAAAAAATAACTTTGCAGTGTTGATCAGCAGAGAAATAGTCTGCCAAAGATGTTGACGTCGCTAAGCAACCGAGTACGCTGGGGTTGATAAGTTACCGGACTGCTTGCGGGGTGATACGAAAGACGTGAAAAAAAAATCCACTTTCCTTGACAGCGGTCATTATATGCTTGGCAACGGTCATTATTGAAAAATAATTCACCACCGAAAGTCGGGAAGGCCCACGCAAGTGAACGGAGCGTTCCACAGCATTGAGAAGAGCCGTGTAATAATGCTTATTACTGCGTCAACTAAGTAGGTATGTAAGTAAGTAAAGTTTATTTATAGAGCACATTCCAAACACAGCTCGCACTGCCCAAAGTACATAGCGCAATAGAGAAATAAAATTTTAAAATAAAATAAATACACTTACAAATCAGGGTCAACAAACATATAAAATTGCACTATAATTATGTTATTATGTTATTTTATATGTTTGTTGTTGTCTTTTTGCACTATTAGGTTATTATATTATATGTCGTTTGGTAAATATTTTAATAGCACATTTGGAGCATTGGTCTTAAAATGTGAACTGTATACTCCTTGCCCAGCCCATTGTGTTCTCTCTGACATACTCCTGTGTTGGTAAATGGTCCTCATTTATATAGCGCTTTTATCCAAAGCGCTTTACAGTGTTGAATGATATTCACCCATTCATGCACACATTCACACACCGATGGCGGAGTCAACCACGCAGGGCGACTGCCAGCAGGAGCAATTAGGGTGAGGCGTCTCGCTCAGGGACACCACGACACTCATCTAGGAGGAGCCGGGGATCGAACCAGCAACCTTACGGTTACCACCCAACCTGCTCTACCTCCTGAGCTAATGTCGCCCCGTGTCTTGTCTCTTGTCTGTGTGTACATTTTTGTTTAGTCTGTGAACTGCTGAATTGAATTGCCCTCCGGGATGAATAAAGTTGTTTGAATTCAATTCAATTGAATGGAGGATGGGGAAACGTAATTTCGGTCCTCTATGTAAGTTGTTGCATGGTCGGTCTGACAATAAAGTTCACTTTGACTTTGACTCACAAGTCAGTGATTTAAACTAAGACGACATCAAGAGAAACAACTAATCACAGACACAACAGGGTACGACAATTAAGAAACACACAGGGAAGGCCAGTGTGAAAAGGTGTGTTTTGAGGCTGGATTTGAATACGGAAACTTAAGGGGCCTTTCTGATGTCGGGTGTGTGATGGAAAAATCTACATGTTGTTTCATTTTATAATTTAGGCCTTGTTCTTTCCTTCGCGTATTGTCTTGCCATCCTGCCTTTCCCCAGAGTCGACTATTCATTGACCTTTCATTGTGCTTGATTCAGCCACCTCACAAGTGAGCGATGTCGTCAAAATGTTATCCCATGTGCTCTGGTCAGCTGTCCCACCTTCCTCCTTAGAATCAATGCCCTTGTGCTGTGGTCAGCGGTCCCACCTTCCCTTCTCTATGGGTTGCCGGCCTACCTTCCTTAGAGTCAACCAATAGTGTTAACCTTCGTACTTGGGTAAACGGGTCACAAAGGAGAAGACATCCCCTTAGGCACTCTTCTGCTATATAAGAACACAGGCAACTCTGTGTTTTGGGCAAACATTACTTGATTTGATTATTGACATCTGCAATATGGGGAGGATCTGAAACGGTATAAATAACTCAGTCAAACTGTATTCTGGACTCACTCTGCTAAAGAGGAGTCTAATGTATGCATGCATAAACCTAGGATAATTGCTTTCCAATTTATTGTGTGCTTTTTTGCAGGGGAAATCAAATTTTTTTGGGAAATCTCATCAGGCCTAGACGCAATCTCTGTTACAGGAAATTGCCACGACAGGTGGCAGTTGGTTCCACAGCTGAGGACCAGCAAGCGCTGTCAACAGTTCACCTGTCAACAAGGGAATCTGGCACGCTTTGTTTGTGATCTTCTTCCTTTTTTTTATACATTTTATTTAATTGCTTAATTTTATTTGATGTTTGCTTTAACTTTCCACTAAATCATAAACACGTTGCACTTTCTACAATTGCATTTTTTTTTTTAACCTTGCCTTTGTTTTTTTTAACTTATGTTTTATTTTATTATTTCATTTTATTGTATGACAACATTTCCAATGTGAAACACTTTGAAACCGCCTCGCGTGTGAAAAAGTGCAACATAAATAAAGTTGCCTTGCCTTGCCTTGCCTTTTTTCGATTGATTGATGTTGAGTTTATTAGGCAGAAATGAAACAAAAACAGTAACGGGGCACAGTCAAAACACTTCGCCTAATAAGAACGTCGAAGAAAAGGCCTTGCCGTCTTGTTTCCACATGAGTCCCGGGGGGGGGGTTAAATTCACGAGCATGCCATGAGAAATAACAACAACACAATCAAACCCTTCTTGTCGGGTGGTGTTTTTTTTTCCCCGAGCGTGTGCTGGATAACGGATTGAATTTGGATGGTAAAAAAAAAAACGACGCAACAAAACAAAACGGCCGACACAAAAACAAAATCGACCGCTAGACCAGGGTCGCTCTCACGCATCTGGCGTGACACTCGCGCTTTCAGCATCAATCTCACGCTCTCACACACACGCAACAAATGTCACGGCAAAGAAAAAAAAAAAAAAAACTCCAGTTAAATTTCTGCCGATGACTAGACTAGACCAGACATCGTATTGTTTTTAACAAAAGGGGAGGAGTTTAAGACATCTGTCTATGAGCTCCCCCCCGCCCCCCCCGTCAACAACTCTGCCTGCCCGCAACCCCATACTCCCCCCCCCCCCACCGTCCCGTCAACAATTCCATCCATGTTATATTATTATAATGTAAGCATTAGAAGATTTTTCAAAGTCTCACACCAGCCAAAGACGAAAAGTTGGCAACCCTGTAGACTGGAGTGGAACCTAGGGGGTCTACCCGCTGGCAACGCTCACCTTGTCCAGGGCCTTCTGGACCGTGGCCTCGCTCTCGTTGTCCAGGGCGGACGTGGCCATGTCCAGCAGCAGCAGGCGGGGGTTTCTCACCAGCGCGCGGGCGATGGCGATGCGCTGCTTCTGACCGCCGCTCATCTGACCGCCGCCCTCACCCACCAGCGTGTCGAACCTCTGCCGGGGTGGGGTGGGGGTGGGGGGGGGGCGGGGGTCATGGAGACCGTTCAGTGGTCTGTCTGTCTGTCGGTCGGTGTATGTGTGTGTGTGTGTGTGTGTGTGTGTGTGTGTGTGTGTGTGTGTGTGTGTGTGTGTGTGTGTGTGTGTGTGTGTGTGTGTGGGGGGGGTGTTTGTGTATGCGTGTACGCGTGCATGTGTGTGGGGGGGGTTATGTGTGTGTGTGTGTGTGGGTGCGTGTGGGTGCGCGTGCATGTATGCGTGTGGGGGTGTGTGTCTATGTATGGGTACGTGTGTGTGTGTGTGTGTGTATTTCGGTGTGTGGGTGCGTCTGTGTATGTGTGCGTGTGTGTAGTGTATATTATTTTCCATTCACCTGACTCTCACGTTTCACGTCTCACGTTCTCAAAGTTTTAAAATGATAAATAATAGAATGATGAAGCATGGAATATCACACATGTTTTTATCCATATGAACATCAATTGGATGGGGGGGGATGTAGTTGTTAACCAGCCAAAAGAACCGTGTTCGATCCCCCACCCCTGACTAGAGTCAGACCTGAAGGCAGCCTCGGGCAAGACGCCCCCATTTGCCAGCTGCTTCATGACATGTATCCGATTCCAACGCAACGCTCAATAAAAGCATCCTCCTGATGACTAAATGGTAGACTACAGGGGGCTTTTACATCACAATGCATCATGGGATGTTTTGTCGCCCCGTCCTCCGCCACATTCAGAGGACTCGGGAGAGCTGGAGTGCCGTGTCGGATCCAAAATCCACGTAAACAAACCCTAACCTAGCCCACTGAAGACTTGAAGTCACTTATTTTGCGTCTCTGTCAGATGACACCGTTACGCTTTTCTAACCACCGGGCCACTCAAAGCACCATAGATCTTAAGGGCCCTCATAAACCCAAGTACACACACACACACAGGCGCGCACACACACACACATACACACACACACACACACACACACACACACACACACACACACACAAGCACACAAGCACACAAGCACTCACCCACGCGCACAGCGGTGGCAGCTATTCAAGGCTGCAACCAGGTTGGGAGCAGTTAAGAGTGATGAGCCTTGCACGAGAGCAGCACGGCAGGGGAGTCCACCAGGAGCGCAGGAGGAGGTGACTTTCAATTAGCTGAACACCATATCTTCTAGAGTGGGGCTGGAAGCTACAACACCTCCTCTAGGCCACCTCCTCTAGAGTCTAGGCCACCTCCTCTAGGCCACCTCCTCTAGAGTCTAGGCCACCTCCTCTAGGCCACCTCCTCTAGAGTCTAGACCACCTCCTCTAGGCCACCTCCTCTAGAGTCTAGGCCACCTCTCTAGTCTAGATCACCTCCTCTAGTCTGGACCACTTCCTCTAGACCTAATCTAGACCACCTCATCAGTCTAGAACACCTCCTCTAGACCAACTCCTCAGTCTAGACCACCTCCACAGTCTAGACCACCTCCACAGTCTAGACCACCTCCACAGTCTAGACCACCTCATCAGTCTAGACCACCTCCACAGTCTAGACCACCTCATCAGTCTAGACCACCTCCTCTAGTCTAGACCACCTCCTCATTCTAGACCACTTATTCTAGTCTAGAAACCTCCTATAGTCTCTAGACCATCTCCTC
>NW_028178745.1:0-4960 GCF_964030765.1 Micromesistius poutassou | reverse complement strand
CGAGCGGTTTAGGCTGTGTAAGTTTATTATAATAATAATAAAACTAATGATTACAATAGGTTGCCTCACACTTTGTGCTTGGCACCTAATAATAATAATAGTTACAATAATAATAATAAAAACAATAATACTTTATTATTATAATAAAATTATAATGATAATAATTAGTATGAATATTAATTGTAAATTCATGTTTTCTTTCAGGGGGGATGGACTTTGTGTTTGATTGGCTGTGGGTCCTGTCATGTTTAGAGATGATGTCATTCTGTTTTGGAGCTCATTTCTTCTGTTCTCTTCTGTCCTGTCCTAGACTCAGCGACACCTTGGACCGAGGGGAGAGAGCACATAATGGATGAACTCGGTGAGGGTTTTATAGAAGTTTTATAGAAATAACATAGTTATGTTATTCAATCATGTCATTTCATTCAAAAATACTCTCAGCTTTTGTGATTTATGTTTGAACATCCCTCCTTACTAATAATACTTTTTTTGTGTTATCAGGCTAACAGAGCATAAACAGTGTTGAACTACTAACCAAAATAAATAAATAAAGGATGTCCCCCTTCTGGCAGCACGGTGGTACTGCAGGTGTTGTTAGTTTCCTCCTCCAGCAGGGGGAGCAGTAGAGCAAGAGGAGCTTGTCTTTGTTATGCGTTCAATTAAGTGAGGGTTACACCTCATGCACACTACCTCTGTCCGTCGACGGATGACGAAGGGCGTGTCTGACGTATGGGGGAGTAGTCTTTGTGGACTCAGCCTGCAACAGGGGCAACACTCTGCTTGCGCTCTCCTTGCACCAGGCGTTATAAAGCCGGCTATTTCCTGCGTCTTCCTGCTTGTTGTTGTTATTGCTAAATGGATCCTGTAGTCGCAAGGACACCCTGTACGTGTACCACAGCAATCGCCCAATTCTTAAATCCATTCTTAAATCCCCCGCTGCCGGCCGGCTTTTTGACATTTCCACGGCGGGTTGTATCACAAACACCATTTCATTGGACAGAGTCCAAGTAGCGGCACACTAGTGTATTTGCATAACCGCAATCTGATTGGCCGACGGACCCGTCGCTTCCCGAAAAGTTTGAACATTTCTCAACTTTTGACGCAGGCCTTTGTCTGCGCATCTCTAGCACCTACGTAGCTCATTTTTCTGCATTGCACTAGTTTCAATTTGAGCTGGTAAATGTATTGCATTCTCCTCCACAGGGCCAGTTCTAGCTCTTTGGTAGCCCTAGGCGAGATTGAGTTTTTAGCCCCCCCCCCCCTTCCCATAACGAGCGGAGCGTTGCCCTGTTAATTAACATTACTATAATAAACATCACTGAAGACACATATTAACTGATTTACCTTTACTTTGCTTAACAGTTTCACCCATAAACATACATAAACAACCTCCATACATAAATTAAAGATGCTCAATAATATTTTACATTAAATTAACTATTAAAAAATAAGCAAAAAGGATCAAGTCTAATAAATTGCACATACAAAAATGCTACAAAGAATGTTCAAGGATATTTAACAAATGATGACAACTGTGCAAAAGCTCTTAAGCACACTGTAAGGACACTTTTATGTGTGCCAGTTTATGACCCATAAACTGGATTAACTATACACTCAAACTACAAACAAAAGTGCTATTATGGATACTGTACGTACCTCTACAAAATTAAAAGAGAGAAGTTCTTTGCCTATCTCAAATTATAATTTAACAGTTGTATCTGGCATTTCTATTCAGAGAATTAGAATTTGACTCAGTTCAGAGAGAGGTGACATCAGTTGTCCTTTCTCCTGAAGGTGCTGGGCTCTGCAAATATTGCCTGAGTTCATCAGCCCCTCCCCCCCCCCCCCCCCCCCCCACACACACACACACTTATTGAAAGATTATTTACAAAAATCATCAATTTAATCTAATAAGTAAACGCGTGGGGGGCTGACGGGGCGCCCTAGGATGATCATGTTTAATAAACATGTTTTATTTTGCTTGTTTAATTACAGTATCATCCCCTCCCTGGAAACTCTTTGTAGATACTGCTGTGATATTCAATCATATAGGAAGGTGAGAAAATTGGGTCAGAATCTTCTTGGTCGCCCTCTAGTGGACAGGTATTAGGAGAGAGTGAAGGGAGTGTCTGATGGTGCATCTCTAGATACGTGTTGTAAACGTTCATTCATCTCATCCTGGTTTCTTCTGGTTCAGTGATGCCCACGGAGGAGGAGGCCCCCAGCATCACAGAGTTCAACTCCTCTACCCAGCGGTTGCCCGTGGGCCAAGTGGCCCGCTTCACCTGCAATGCCAGTGGCACTCCAGAGCCCACCGTCAAGTGGCTCCACAACGGCAGGCCCCTGGAGAGGAACGGCACAGACGACCAATCGGAGGCCTGGGTGGAGAGGGGGTTCCTCTTCGTCAGAGGGGTGAGGTCTGGCGTGAACACGGTCTTCTGCATGGCGAGCAACAGCGCTGGCACGGCCAATCACACCGCTGAGCTGCTTGTCTTTGGTAAGATCTGGATCCAAGAAGAGATGTTTGTTGTTGATGTATTTATAACGTTGTTGTTGAGGTGTGTGTATATATATATATATATATATATTTCATAAATGTATGTGTATATATATACACATATACAAAATTATATATATATGTATGTATATATATATATAAATTTTTTTCATATATATTTATATATATATATATATATATATATGTGTGTGTGTGTGTGTGTGTGTGTGTCTATATGAGGACCTCTTTTCCAAAACACGATAAACGCCAAATCACTCTATTTCCTTGTTAAAAATGTACAGCAAGATGCAGTTCCTTTCCAAACCGCGACAAGCGCCAAACCTATTTTTTGCCTTCAACTTGTGGGACCTTGGGGAGCAGAGAGTGGTCCCGAGTGTGGAGGTCTTGTGGACCCCCCAGGGCAGCGGGACCACCTCGTGTGTGAGGCCGAAAGGGTTCACCTTGTCGGACTAGGGGGAGCAGAGAGTGGCCCCGAGTGTGGAGGTCTTTATTCCATGCTATATGGAAAGTCTATATATCCATGCTTTATTCCATGTTAGCTAAAGTTAACTTCAACGGTAACCTCAGTGCTAACGCTTACGTCAATGCAAGCCTCAGCGCTAATGCTAACGTCAACGCTAATGCTAACGTCAACACTAACTGCAGCGCTAACTTCAATGCTAACTGCAGCACTAACACTAACGTCAACGCTAACTGCAGCGCTACTGCTAACGTCAATGCTAACTTCAGTGCTAATGCTAATGTCAGCGCGTCAACGTCAACGTCCATTATTGTAGTCCACTATTGTAGTCCATTGTTGTAGTCCATGAGGGAGAGAGAGAGGCTAACAAAGACCACACTACCCTCCACCTCCAGAGTGCTGTGATGTCCACTGATTGCTCAACGAGCAACAGCTGAGTCAGAAGGCTAGAGCGAGACCAACTGAAAACGAATCCGGAATGAAACTAAAACTGATTCTGAAAAAAGTATAAATGATATCGAAATTCTGTTTACATTTGTATTGAAGATACAAATGTGTAGATTTGTTTAATTGTTTGAACGATGGTAAACGGTAATGATGGTCATTTTGACCAAGTTATGATGTCTTAAGTGGTTGAAGAGGATGAAGCATGAATCAGCGTTTTTTGAATTTTCCAACGGAAATTAATGGGGGGATTTGGGGCGAATAACCTGGAATATCTCGGGAATTATGAATAATATCATGTCTTGTTCTCCCGTCAGATGCCTGTGAACTCACACTGGACCCAAACACAGCCAACGGATACCTCTCTCTGTCTGAGGACAACAGAAAGGTGACGGAGGTTGGAGAGGACCAGTCGTATCCGGATCACCCAGAGAGATTTGACTCCCGGCCCCAGGTGTTGTGTAGAGAGGCTCTGACTGGCCGCTGTTACTGGGAGGTAGAGTGGAAAGGATGGGTTAAGATAGGAGTGACATACAGAGGAATCACAAGGAGAGGATGGGGTGATGACAGCAGGCTTGGAGGGAACAACAAGTCCTGGAGTCTTGTTTGTCGTGATGATGGTTACTCTGCCTGGTACAACGGTGGACAGACAGACATACGTCTCCCCCCCGCTGGCTCTACCAGAGTAGGAGTGTATCTGGACCGGCCTGCTGGCACTCTGTCCTTCTACAGAGTGTCCCGAGGTGTAGAAGGGTCCTCAGACACACTGACACACATCCACACCTTCAGGTCCACCTTCACCCAGGAGGACCTCCTCCCTGGGTTTTACGTAGGGGTAGGGCCGTGGGTGGAGGGTGACTCAGCGTCTCTGTGTCGGTTGTAGAAAGAAAAAAAGCAGGTGAACCGGTGTGCGCACGCGCGCGCACACGCACACACACACACACACACACACACACACACACACACACACGGTCCACAACAAGAGGTTAAGAGAGATTGTTTGTTTTACTGTGAGCCATGAAAGGCTAGTATGCATTACTTCAGTGTTAGTGTGAGTAGAGCAGCTCAGTGCCAAAGGAACCTGATTTAAAGCAGATTTTATATTTCATTCATAATAACCAGGAGGTCTGTGTTGTAAATGACTTTAAACTGAGTATTGATTCCTGGTGTTCTGTTGGGAACCAAACGGCAGCAGAACATGTTCAGTTATTAAAGATACGTGCACACCTGTTTATGATTAGTAAAGTCTGCAGCTTCTATTGTTTCAGTCCTTGTGTTTATTGTGTACATGTAAGGGACTATTTTTCTGTTGCATTTGCTAATGAAGCATAATTTTAATAAACAACTCAGTGGATCAACTGAATGTTCTCGTGTGTTCAGCCCATCATCATTCTCCTTTTATTACTAAATAATGTTACATAAGTGCCTTAAGAATAATAATTTGTTAATCAGAAATTATAAATAAAACAACAAATGTTGTTCTGATATTATTCTGGGACCTCCTCCCTGGGTTTTGGTTAGGGGGGGGGGGGGGGGGT